>NC_064642.1:301728093-302028093 GCF_023864345.2 Schistocerca serialis cubense
GATCCCATCCCCATGTCCTGCCAGAAAGGAGTTTCAGGAGGCGGAGGCAGGAATGAGCTTTCTGCTGGATGGTCTGGAGGTGAGGGGACAGTCGAGGGTGAGGCCATGTGTCACCAATCTGGCACGACGCTTATGAGCTCTTCACAAAGGAGCCGCTGTTGTTGCGTTCTCGCCCTGGAGAGGGGTCAGTCAGTGCAGGGTTGGCTGATGTCTTCTCTTCTGTCGTTCTCGACTGGCGTGCTGGCGCTTGACTTTTACGCCGTAACAAGGTGCGAACTCACATTCATTTTTGTTATAATGAAGTCATGGCTTCCGATAGCGATCCACATGAGTTCCATAACACTTACTTCATGCGAATTTGGTCGCCGCGACATCAACGAGAGTTTACTACAATGCTCCTAAAATCACTGTAGCTCGGTTCTGTCTCCTAGAAATGGACAGTTATACAGCTGAAAGATCATATCGCAGTTTGGGAAGAAACCAGGCACGAAGGGATTCAGTTGGCTCCCAACTGTCAGCGTATCTTTGATTACTACCACAGATCCCGTGCGAACGCAGGAGAATGTCTCCTAGATGATTGCAGCTGCTTGTCACAATTAAACAATAGAAATGGCTGATGACATGAACCGGCACTGAACGATAGTAAAAAATAGATTAAGGTAGGAAATAGCATTTTCATTCATTGAGAAGTGTGTACAACTCATGATATATTTATATGAAGTTGTCAAATTTGGGAATTAAAATTCACCCCATTTCTACAATTTATGTTCCTGTTTCTACAGTGAAATTATGCTGTTGCTTGAAACGACGTATTGACACTGACTAAAAATCTTATTTCATATCAAAGAACTAATTTACAGTTACAATGACATCTGTGACTTGGTACTGGTTTGGCGTATGCATACAAATTACAACTTCTCCTACGATCTTATTCAAGTATCGTGTAGCTTTCGGTTTCACCGAAGACTGAATTATCCCACAACCTGCCCTTCGCTAGCTTTGAGATTATAGCAGATAGTAAACTCAGCAATCAGACAGTACAAAATAATGCGTACACGCGATGCCTGTCAACACAATAACAAAGTAAGTAAGTTAACCGAGCGGGGTGGCGCAGTGGTTAGACACTGGACTCGCATTCGGGAGGACGACGGTTCAATCCCGCGTCCGGCCATCCTGATTTAGGTTTTCCGTGATTTCCGTAAATCACTCCAGGCAAATGCCGGAATGGTTCCTCTGAAAGGGCACGGCCGACTTCCTTCCCAATCCTTCCCTAATCCGATGAGACCGATGACCAGGATGTGGAACATGAAAGTGAATGAATGAATTGGGTGAAGAGAACCGAATCAAAGAGAGAGGTAACAGAAAGACAGAAAATCTTTCCTGTCAGGACTAGATGCTGAACCATCAATCAGATCTCCTCTTTATCCTTTCCATACGTTTACTTTTTTATTACGAGTAAACCCAAAAGTAGATACCGTTCTTCTTTCCTGCTAGATTCTCCATCAAAAAATTGGGTCTAGGTGGGTGCTGGTCAGTTTTAAAATTTGTGATTATTATTCTTTCGTTATTACATCTTTGTAATCAATTCATACAAACATGGCATAAACACAATTACACTTTTAGTATACATTCACAAGAAAAGTCACCAGTAAGTAAATTTTAGTAAGTTTCCCATGATATTACTTGAAAATTTATGAAGACGGACAAAAATTTCAAGTAACAAAATTGTTGAAGGTGTCAAGAGAATTACTCTATTAATGATTTCTGCAGTTGTTGGGTATTTATACTGCGAACGTTTCCTTTGGATAAAAACATAATACTGACATTTTTCTAGCTTTTAATGTAGCAAAGTCTTTTAAAATAGAATTTCTGTCTGTTGACTTCAAGGAATCGCTTTCACTGGCTAAGGGTGATAGTCCTCACAATTACTTTTGAGACAGGGCTGGTTAAAGGTTTGTCGTCATCAATTTGATCGACAGGTCACTATAAATTTTATATTGCCTTTGGCAGCTTTGGTGGTCTGACTCATTGTGAATATGATTTCATACCGGATCATTGTGCTACAGAGAAATTTGAGATTTTTTAGCTTTTCTGCAGTTGTAATGACAATGTTCCTTTTACAAGCCTATACATCTAGAATCTTCGCTAGCTCCACAAACAGCGTCATAATTTTTTACAGTTAGTATCTAAAAAGCGCCAAGGTATCTGTTTGGCTTTCCCAGCATGTACAAGTGCGAGGTTTTACAGACATATTTGGTAAACATTTCATCAACAAAAAATCGGTAAGTAGATGTGGGCAGAATTCATAACTCAGTGCAGCTATGGTAGGCCCTCGGTGAAATTTGAACACAATTAGATGGGTACTTAAACCAAAAATTTATCATGTTAATTGATCCCTCCATTCTTTTTGGTAGGACAACAATTACTGTGAGTGAGAAACACAGTACTGCGTATGTTCTACTGAACTGGTTTAATTTGTCAGCCGGTTTTTGGCTTACAGAGCCATCACCAGACTTCAACTCATTATAGTCTTTAAAGAAGGTAGAATATTTGTGTACAACATTAAAAAAGATGTTACCCATCACAAGTAGGGAAGAGCACAGAGCAGATATCACATTTGACAGTGCAGTCGTAGTGCATTTTAAAGGTTCAAAGTTAAGCAGAAAATAAATATAAAGAGAGAATGGAAGGGAAAAAAAGAAAAAAAGAAAAATGAACATTAACACTAAACGGAAAAACAACGCCTACGTAACAGTTTCAATTCAATTAACAGTCCAATAAAATGAAAATTTGTGCTTGACAGAAGTATTGAGGAAAATCTTGAAGAGATATTACATGTAGAGAGTGATACAGAAAATAGAGTAACAACAGAATATACGGAATAAATTTACAACCACACTAAAATAAATGTCGGAAAAAATGGAGAACCGTATTGGAACAAACAGTGTGGGAAGGACTGAAATACTGAGGATTCTGTGAAGTTTGCAATATGGTCAGAGCTGAGATGTGTTTGGTAATTTAAAGTTTATTTATACTAACGCGGACAACATTTGATACCAAAGTCAGTGGCGATTCATAACCACATTCGCAATTATGTTACGGCTTGTTTGAGGACCTATGCTTACTGGAGTATATTTGCTTCTGTAGTTGGACCTTTCACCCGTATCAGTTTTTGCTACTAATTACGATATACATTACCTGTTTTGGCATGGTCCAGATCCCAGCTACTTACTAAAAATACGACGGAACACCACAGACACTCGTGAATGTGGAGCAATCCGTACCCTGGATCATATCGTCTGGGAGTGTGCCATTAGACAAAATGTTACAGACCAGGAAAGGAATGCATTTGAAAATGCAACCGCCCATAATATAAGTAGAGAGGGTTTGTGTTATAAGTTGAACTCGCTTCCAGCTGAGATATCAGCTTACGAACTGTACGCCTTTATGACTGAGAGACTACCAAGAGGATACCTTACATCACGATAAAGACAAAAGTCACAGCAGAACATCCACCTAAAAGTCCTCCTGGTAGTATCAAGGAGATGAGCCACAGGAAGGACCAGGAAGGATTTTCTGAGACCCTGACAGCCAGCTCCCAATCTCTACACCTTGGGTGGCACAGCAGCGCAGCTGCTGGAGTGCACCACAGGGCTAACCATCCAGACATATGAGAGATCCAGTTTGATTCTAATACCAAATGTAGTAGTGTAGTGTACTGTTGTGTAGTGCAGTGCTCTATAGCACAGTGTTGTGATAGTATAGTCCAGAACAAAAAAGTACAAAATTTGTAACCTACCATTGCCGCAAAGTGTAATAGACGAGTAGCATGTTCCTCCTGCATTCTGTATGAACAGATGCCTCTGCGCGATGGCCAAATGGTAGTATGCAAACATCTTTTTTGGTTATTATTATTATACCTTTTTTGTTTTAATGTAGTTGCTCTACATAGATTCATTTCATGTGGCAACATCGGGTCCGTTCTTTTATATACAGGATGATTCACAAAGATACGCAAATATTTTAATATGTTATTCTACAAGTTAAACTAAGGAAAAACGTATAGTTGGGAAGTTACGGCTAATAAAACATTTGGCCTGAAATTTAGCAACTTCGCTACTATGAAGCCAACGCAAAACTGTACGAGGTTTAAGTAAAGTATGATTTCCATTTATTTTGTTGTTATTGATCTGGTGAACCTAATGCAGCATGTCACAGACGTGTATCTGCAGTAGTTTCCCAGAAAATCCAGAAATGCAAAGATGTATTTTTGTAAAAAATTTAATTTATTAATTACTTGGCCCAAATTGTTTTTCAAATTCCAGACAATTGCACAAAGTTTTCAACAAAAGTTAAGGAAATTTAATTTTGGAAAAAGTCAGTAATAAAGTTAACTGAAATTGTATGTATGCGTCAGATAATCAGCTTTTATTAATAGCCTAGTACACGTGAATTCATCTTAACGGGCTCCGGAAAGGCTCAAAATCATGAAAAGTTCAATTTTTACTTTTTTGCGTTTTCTGAATCTGCAGACTATTACCTTTTAATAGATATATAATTTATTCAATTCCGAAGACTACAACTATTTTTAAATTTTTTTTTGAAATGTGTTCTACATGGGCGTGACCCACTGTGGCGCTGTTAAACTGCTGTCAAATGGTGTTATTATTAACGTCCGTGTTCATCAGGTACATTTTAGTGATGTGAGATAAAGTATGTATTGTGGCTAACCTGTGATGGTTCAATATATATCGCTGGTGTGATTGTCGATTGTTTCATGTTTATTTACTCTGTCGTTATCTCGAAAATATTCGTAATTAATTCTGTTTCTTGAGTCTCTGTTTTGTTGAAGTATAATAATGAGTAAAAGTAAAGTTATTAGAAATCCTCTGAAGGCTTTTAAGAAAAGGAGAAATGTTGGAAAGCCAAAGGTATGTGCTATTACTGTAAACAATAAAGACGATAACCAAGTGAGTGAACCTAACCTCTCAAGTACACCTGCCCATAGCAGTCAAAGTGGGAAAGAAAATACTTCACAGAAGAAGCTTGGTTCAATGAGTGAAAACTATGAATGTTTTATGGGCGAATCGGATGTGAATGAAATATTTGATATGTCGGTTCTCAAAGGAATTTTTTCAAACTGTGTAAGATGTATTCATTGTAGTGAAGTTGGTCTGGAACTCTCCATAATATAGCATGTAGGACTTGCTAGTGAAATACAACTGAAATGTGATAAGTGTTCATACATGACCACCTTTTGGAACAGTGTTGCAGTAACTGCAACTGAAGAAAATGGTAGCAAAATCTACGAACACAACAACGAGCGATGCTTGCTTTAGACAAGGAACGCCTTTGGGCTGCAGACAGGGCTGTAAAGAGTCTAGAAATACAAGCAAGAGTAAACAGGAGGAGGAACAAGAGGAAGCTGGAGGAGGAGTTTGCAGAGGATGAAGATAATCCATCCTATGGACCTGGAATGCACTAAAAAGTTAATCCAATCTTTGTCGCTCGATTCCCAAAACTTTTATTTTCTCATACTAATTACATGTTTTCTAAGGATCTTCCAAACATATTTGTTTCAAACTTTCAGTAAATGTTACACAGTACCTTCTGCATAATTTAACACAGCCTTTTTCCAAAAAACTGTATATTTTTGAATATGTAAATAAAAAATTGCAAAAAAATGTTGTGAATTTTCATTACAATAGAAGAAAAATCATCTTTAATAACTGAACTAAAATTTTGTAAAATGCTTGTGTTAAGTTGTAGCCCATATTCCAATAAATAATCTGTAAAATGTTCAGCTTCCTACCTCAAATACTTTGTGAGGAAAGATGTAATTTATAAGCGTTATTTTAAAATTGCAAGTATAGGGCGTTCCGGAGCCCCTTAAACAGGAAAAAACAAATCTCAGTGTTAAGGAAATTGTACAGTGTACATACAATTTCACAATACATTCGCAATAAATGTCAAAAAATTGTAGGCAACGTGTTCAATGCATTTAGTTGCACGTGTATGAACAGATTTTGTTGCTCGTTTCAGTTTCACAGGGTTGCTGTTAATTTCGTTTATTGCATTAACAATGCGAGTAAGTAATGCCTCACGTGTACTGACTTCGTCCTCATAAACTATGTCTTTCATCCATACACAAAAATCCATTGGTATTAAATCGGGCGATCTGGGTGGCCACAGACGTATAGCACCAAGACCCATCCACTTCTGGGGAAAATGTTCATTTAAGTATGTATTAACGGGCTTGGTGAAATGTGGAGGTGCGCCGTAATGTTGAAAATACATTTTCAGTCGCGTAGTAAGTGGAACATCTTCCAGCAAGCTGGAAAAATTCTTTAAGGAATACTAAGTGCGTCTCGCCAGTTAGACGTCCTAGGAAAATGAATTGTCCAGTAAAGTGTGTGTTGATTATATCACACCACACATTTATACTAAACCGCTGCTGGAAATTCCGTTGCTCTTTTGCCTGTGTGTTTGCTTCAGACCATACGTGCTCGTTATGTAAATTGTTTACACCATCTCGAGTAAAATGCCTCATCAGTAAATAAAATGTATTTGTGTAACTGCCGATTAGTATTTAACAAGTTGAACACCTCCAAGCGAAGGCCAGGATCTCCCGAATGTAAATAATGCCCTTTTCTGTTTATGGTAAGCATACAGATAATTGTACTTCAGTGTAGGCCGTATCTTAGACTGTGAAATGCCTAATCGTTGAGAGATGCGTCGCGTACTGGTACCCACGCTACGTAGAACAGCATCCATAATATCCTCATCATCATCTTCACGTATCGAGCGCTCGTTCTGATTGTGAATGTTAGGTAGAGAACCTGCCTTCCGTAACATTCGAAATACTCCGCTAGTGGTTCGTGCATTCGGAATCTTCCGAATTGGATAACATACGCTATATTCGTTAACTGCAGCCGTAGAACTACCATCACATTTGCCATAAATAAACACCATATCGGCGTATTCCCCTGTCGTAAATTTGAAAGGCATTCCTGTTTCATAAATAATCTACGAACTACAACAGTTGTGAACGGGGGTTTGATCTGCTTTTCTGTTATTCTGCGCAACGGATTAATATGAGATGTACCCTTTACCCTGTGGCTCCTACAAGAAGCAATTTCCATCCCCACACTACTACAGAAGTCAGACAGACGCTCCTGACGTTCTAAAGAGAAATGCCTGTAAAACTCTCAGCAATCTTCTGGAGTCGTCCGCTGTAAGGAAATGACATAAAATTCACAAAATTTCTTACATAACTAGTGGGATACTTGGGTACTGGAGTAGTGCTAGTTAGTGTAAGAAAAACATGAAACTAACGAAAATTATTATTTATTTTGCAAAAATTCTGAGAAATCACAATGGCACTTTAAGTTATGAATTGAACAAGTTATATCCTGGTTCTTTTCAGAATGTGAAGTTACCTCTGAAGGACAGGATTCGCTAATGAAATTACTCTACAAAGTTTAAGATTGTTATTGACTTGGCAGAATGTCTGAGAGGTGCACTTACTCAACTTGCATAATTATCCTTTAGAATATTGCTAGGTACGGTCGAGGCTGTTGCGTGTGAAATGCAGTGAAGTGTACTGTTGTGGAGGAAATATGGGGCTCGCAATAGCTGTAGCGCACAATACCGTAAGCTGCGATGACTGCTGTCTGCGCCGCTCGCTGCTGACAAATAAGGTAACTCTCGTTCTATCTGGATTGACCTTCGCCAATCAAACTCTCGCTACACCTTGATGAAGTCAAGGATTCCTATTCGCCCCTAGTCTAACTATTGGCATGGTACACCGGTCAGATAACCAGTCCACTGCGATGCCACTCAAAAATTCGCTTGCAGGCGTTTAACTATAACTCTGTCCATTCACACCACACAATAAGTGTGTCGGCCAACACAGTGAACAACGCTTAATCGCAAGGACTCAATATAGAGTCGCACTTTGATTCGCTCTCGACAGAGGTACTCTCCCAGTGAAGTACTGAGGAGAGACTTGTTCCTCGCTCCAAGAGCAACAACGGAACGGCGCCTCTCCACGCCAGACGTGAAGGGGTATATCTTTCGGTCTCTTCCATTACTCCTTCAGCTCAAGGCGTCAGAAATATCGTCTGCCAATCAGCATTGCTCTTCTAAAACGGGAGAATGACGTTTTGTTTAAGGTGACCAATATAGAAATCTGTACTATCAGCATTTGGCGTTTGCTGTCTCCCTGTGAAAATCTCTGAAACTGCATGCTATGTGTAAAAAATGTGTAGGTTGGATGCTCCCGCACAATCTAGCGGAGTTTGCTTCTAAGCCAAACAAGGAGCCGTTCCCCCTTTCACTCGGGCACACGCTGTCTGGTCCACGGGCGGCCGAGGTTGACTTGTCCTCTGAAGGGACTGGCCTCCCGGTGTGTGGTCTGCCTCTCTCAAACTAAAAGCTCCTGTGACAATCGTGTCTGGAATGTATGTGTGTACGCCAGACTCGAGTATTTCAACCCCGGTGTGCACTTGTTATTTGCATATCGTTTACATGAATTCATACAACATTGACTTTATCTTATCGAGTCTGGGTTCGAATGCAGCGTCTTGATGTGCGGAATATGATTGTGAGGGCGGAATATGTAAGCAATGAAGGTCAGGAGACCATGACGTCTTACACAGTTACTGTGGGGTTTCACTTAAATACGTGTACACTGTTGTTTTTACGTTCTTTCACTGAACAATACAGAAAACTAACTTATTTCAAGATTAGGAAACGACTGAAACAACTCACTAACGGTTGCCCACAATGACATCAACGTTTCTACATTCGTAATGGAAAGTAAACAAATTCAGCTTGTATGATAATCTTTGCTTCTCTGGATGTTCTGGAAAACTACTACAGATACACCGCTGGGACATGTTTTATTAGATTCACTAGATCAATAACGACAAAATAAATGGAAATCGTGCTTTACTTTAACCTTGTACAGTTTTAGGTCTTCATATTAGCCACGTTGCTAAATTTTAGGCAAAATATTTTATTAGCTGTAACTCTGAAACTAAACATTTGTGGACCTATGTTTATATGAACTTTTTTTCTTTAGTCTTACTTGTAAAGTAGCATATTACAATATTTTCATAGCTTTATGAATCACCCTGTAGATAACAGACTAAAAGAAAATAGAAAATAATTTAAAAAATACACACTGTACACAAATCTTTTTTTGAATTGGCGCCTGTGTCGCCACTCTCATCTGAAAACCACCCTGTACACATATGATCCATCGTTTTGGTCTGGCAACCATTACTACATTGTTACCACTTGGTTTTGGCAGAGGTTAATCGAATACTATGGACCACACCTGCGAATGTATGGTACCAAGAGGCTGGAGCAAGTTAGCAGTGCACATATATGTAGCAACAGGCACAATTTTGCACTTGGCTTCTAATTAGTCTACGTTTCAACGACCTCCATTTTTCGAGGAATGCTTTTTAAGCAAGTAAAACTTGGAAATAAAATTAAAAATTCTACTTTTCTTAGTAATTTTATTTTGACTTCATAGCCTGTACTTCAGTATATTTTTCTATAAGTCACACCAATATTAAGACACTTATCATATTACGCAACCTGCTTCTGAATGCCATACTCACTGAAATCTGCTGCCTGATTAGATACTCATTGCAACATGTTCGTTATGACATCTTCGTCATTGCCATGGCGCAGATTACCCAGATGCTTCTTCAAATACAGGAACATATGGTATTCGCTTCGAACGCTGCATCAGAGCTGTATAGGGGGATCATCAAGTTGTCCCCATCCAAATCATTTGAACATGTCCTGAGTTCGATTCGTCATGTGTGGACGGGAATAGCAAAATCATTCCGTTACTCAGTATGTCACACATTTTGTTTTGGATTACACTATGCATGTGTTTTACTCGTTATAAGTTGCAGAATTGTCTATGGTGTCATCACAAGGCAAACAATTCTCAAGGAACACTGCCTTTTTTCTGACGTAACCACAAGCGCCGGAATGAAGATAAAGAACGAAAGGCCAGAGGAGGCGGTGAAATGACGTTGACCAGTGGTGCCCTGATTAGAGCCGCACCACGACAGGAGTGCCCTCAAACCGAAATTAATATAAGAGCAGCTCCTGCGAGCCTCGGCTGCTCAAATCGGCTCAGTAGCAGACATTAGTGGAACATATTCGCCGAGCATAGAAAGGCCAAGCAGAGAGTACTACAAGAACTAGTTGTGGTCCTTATCAGTTCCTTGTCTGGACTTTGTCTATAGCGATAAACATTACTGTTTGCATGTTACTTGCGACATCAGTGTAACTCCAAAGCTAAGTGTTGTCAGTTTGCTTTACTCAAATAAAACTATTAATGTTACTTGTTTGAATTGTTGTATAGCATTCCAAGAACGCAGCATCCCCTAGGCACCCTATGCGAGACGAGTGGGCAAGACCCAAAAGCCTTCCTATCCCAAAGAGCAGTACTCATGATTTCCTGGGATGAAATACTTTGCTTCAAGTTCACTTTCTTCGGTGACGTTGAATGCCACCATTCCAGGGCTTAAAGACCCGTCAGCTTCCTCACACTGCCGCTCTATGAAAGCCAAAGAAATGGCTAAACGTTTGGTTTTGTGCACCTCAGATAGCGTTTTCGGTACCCACTGTAAGAATAACTTTCGATATTTTAAACTTTCTGCAACGAATACATAAAGCACAATTCTTGACACTTGAGGCAACTCATCACTTAACGTCGAAATCGTACAGTGTCTGTTCTCTCTCACTTTTTCATCGACATTATGCACCAAGTGGTTAGTAGCAACTGAATATCGTCCAATTCGTTCCTCATCATGCACACCCATATATCCACCTTTAAAAGTTCTCACTTATTTCCATACCATTCCCTCACTCAATGTCTTCTCCAAACAGTTCACTGACCTGACGATGATTTTCCACCACTTTCACGCCTTTAGAACAAAACCAACTGTTCGCTCCTCGGAGGGTTTCTTAACCGGAATAGGCATTTCAAACGCTCACAAACAAACGTAAACACGCCGAATGGGTTTGTAATGGCGTCTCTGACATGCCAAGAGAGCGCGGTACACAGCACGAATGCGTGAAATGCCGACCATAGCGCTGCAGAGGCAGAACTTCGGAACGCTATCAACTGTAAAAACATGCCGCGTATGTTAAACAAGTGCACCCGCTCGCGCTTGAGGAAGGGTCTCCTGCCCTCGGCAGGGCGGTGGCTGCCCTCGAGGACACGCCGAGTCCAGGGACCAGCTGAAGGTTGTCCGGCCCTGGAGGCTCCAAGTTAATTTCCTGCTCCCGTAAACAAAGCGGCGGGCCTCTGCCGGATCCCTCCTCGCCCAGTTCAAATATTGTTCCAGGAGACAAATCGAGATCGGAACATTAATTTCCTGTCTCGGGGGAAAATGAATCAATTGGCTTCTGGTGCTGTCACCAAGTTTAATTCTCGAATGAAAAACGCGACGCGTATTTCAAGAGGGAAGACGCACGCTGGTCGCATTCCCCGTGTCTGCGCAAATTGATTACGGAAGCTCTGCGTCTCCGCGAGTTTCAGAGCTGTTCGTTCTCTGTACTGCGACCAGAGCGAAGTTAAATCTTTGTAACATGTAAGGTTTCATTCGCAGCTGTTATCAATGTATCTGACCAACTTGTACTATCTAACCAACTCGAGTGATCTTACAACTGCTTCATTGCAAAATCAACTTGTAAAAAAATGGTTCAGATGGCTTCGAGCACTATGGGACTTAACATCCATGGTCATCAGTCCCCGAGAACTTAGAACTACTTAAACCTAACCAACCTAAGGACATCAAACAACACCCAGTCATCACGAGGCAGAGAAAATCCCTGACCACGCCGGGAATCGAACCCGGGAACCTGCGTGCGGGATGCGAGAACGCTACCGCACGACCACGAGCTGCGGATATCAACTTGTATTATTAATCCTTTTTATTATGTCCGCCAAGTCCTTCAAGTTAACGTGACCGCCAGAGGGCACCCCGTACCCTGCGGCACTCCGTTGCAAGAGAAGAATCATAAAATTCCGTAACAGTGCATGACCCACATTATCTGGTTAATGCAGTTTGAAGGGTCTCAATACCAATTTAGAGAAGGAGAAAGCCATTGCCATTCGTGCTGATAAGGGGAACACGGCAGTTCTTATATATGAAGATGATTACATTAGGAAAACAGAAGAATTTTTTGCAGAAAACGATATTATAGAAATTCACAAAGACCCAACTGAGAAATTTCAGACTAATTTGCGGCGAAAGATTGACAGCTCCCACTTTCTTCTTAACGAGTATGAAAAGAAAACGCTTAAAATTATGACTGTCAAACTTCCCCAGCTTAGATCTCAAGTTAAAATTCACAAAGATGAAAATCCGGTTCGTCCGATTGTGAACAATATGTCATCAGCATGCTATAAATTAAATAAGTTCCTTAACAATAAACTTAAATCAGTTTACACATTCGATAATTATTCTGAGGTCAAAATCAGTGTTGAGCTAGCAACTACAATCAAGGATATACATATACCAAATAATACATTAGCATCCTTGGATGTAAAAAATCTTCATACTAATGTCCCAGTGAAAGAAACTAATTACATTATTAGACGTAATCTCCTGTCCCACAGCAAGATTAGTACTGCAGAGTGTACACAACTAATTGAATTTCTAGATTTTGTCCTAGCTTACAATTTTTTTTTACCTTCAATGACAAAGTTTACTATCAGAAAGACGGGCTTGGGATGGGTAACAGCCCAGCTGGCACTTTAGCAGATATTTTTATCAATGATTTCAAATGTATATATTTTGCCAAGTATCCACAGCTAAAAGATAAAACAATTTATTACAAACCGTATGCTGATCACATTTTATTACTGATAGAAGGTGCACCAGTGAGGTCAACACATTTGCCCAAGCAATAGGTAGCATGCACCCAAAAATAGCTTTTACCACTGAAATAGAAGAAGATGGCTCCATTAACTACATTTACCTTACTATTAAGAAAGCTAACAACAAACATAAGTTTTCGATTTTTAGAAAACCAACTTGTACAGATAGTGTCACCAATGCCAGTTAATGCCATCCTCCCCGATACAAAAAAGCTTTCTTCACTTCCATGGTTCACCAGCTCCTTCGTCTACCTTTGGACGAAAACGAAATAAATAAAGCAGATTGCGGTAGCTAATGGCTTTTCCGCAAATGGCCTCACGCGCCCCTACGGTAGGCTAAAGAAACATATAACAAACAGCAGGCACACACACACAAAATAGAACCGGCAAAGATAGAATGAAAACCATTCTTATGAAATTTAACGGCAAAATGTCCCTTGAAATAGAAAAATGTTTTAAAAAGCCTGATGTTAGATGCGGCTTTCAGGTTAACAACACGCTAAAACTGCGAATAAAGCATAAACTGAAAGGGAAGTATGACAAATTTGATGATTCTGGAGTACACAGGATTGACTGCAGTATCTGTGACAAATATTAAATCGATCAAACAGGCCACTCTTTTAAATTAAGGTTTAAAGAACACTCACAGCCACGGAACAAAACTGCTTTGGCACAGCATTCATCTAAAACTGGTCATTTCATAGGCAGCATTGACAATAGTATGCGTATTCTTCACAAAGCGGAAAAAGGCAGCGATCTTAACTTGTTACAGGAGCTTGAAATTCATAACGCAAAAGATAAAGAAGCAAAAAAACCACTTAACTGGCAAAACGACCTTGCGCACAATACCTCCTTTGCTTTATACGGCAATTTTCTACTCTATTTACTGCACGCCTCTGTTATATGTAGTTTGTTGATAGTTTCACCTAGTATTGAGTGCCTCACATATTTACTTCGTTTTTGTACGTTTTACACATAACTCTAGTATTTTCTTCTTCCTTATCTGTTAATTTCATAGACTGCATTAACCATATAATGTGGGTCATCCAATGTTACGGAATTTTTTCATTCTTTTCTTGCAACGGAGTGCCGCAGGGTATGAGTGGCCCTCTGCCGGTCACGTTCCTCCAACTACTTCCCGCCTGTGCGGAATTCTGGCGTTAGCGCTAACAGAGGGCGCTGATTATGTGGAGCACTATGTTTTCTTTCATTGTGGCTTCTTTAGCGATTTGTTTTATGGTTGTTTAATATTATCCGGTGCACTATCAAGATGTTTATTATTTATGTCATTATCAAGCATATTGGTACTAGAGCATATGTCAACTACGGTTTCTTAACTCTTCTTATGTTTAACAATCTTACTTTTGTCGTGTTCTTTTTCATTGCTTTTTATTACTGGCACGCCTTTCATACGTTATAAGCTCATTACGGACTTCAACTATTGAACCCCCCTTTATTTTCGCTGTTCAATTAATGATTGAAAACTAGTGTATGCCGACATTAGCGACATCTGGTGAACCTACAACGCAAACATCTTGTGGCTACTGTACGGCAGCTTGCTTTGAACAGTAGTGCTACTGACAACATGACTCGTGCATATGATGTTGTTTATATATATTTGACGATGCTGGTCCTGATTCTGCATTTAACATTTGACGATGCCACTACGGCTGCAGTACATTAGGACTTTGTTTTTATAAAACAGGTACGCCTCTTCATACTTAAAGCGCACAAATGCTTATTTTTGTCATTAGTAATTTTCATTATTCTCTATGTATTGTTTTTAAGCTGTAGACAATCAGCGAGTGTATTTATGTTTCTTCCATCTTTTGCAGCAGATCTGATGATGGTTCAAATGGCTCTGAGCACTATGGGACTCAACTGCTGTGGTCATCAGTCCCCTAGAACTTAGAACTACTTAAACCTAACTAACCTAAGGACATCACACACACCCATGCCCGAAGCAGGATTCGAACCTCCGACCGTAGCAGCAGCGCGGCTCCGGACTGGAGCGCCTAGAGCCGCACAGCCACCGTGGCCGGCTGATGATGGTCATTATAGACCGAAACCGGTAATCTGTTAACAAAATGTTTGTGACCATAGACGTGAATTAAAGGAAACTAACTGTATGAGTGGTGCTGCATCATTTTGAGTCCATCACGTGCCAGAGTTATTTCGTAATTTTACAGTGAGGGCCGATACTGAATGGATTTATTAGTATAAAGTTAGATTTTTATTTTTCACTAGATGTTTGTCAGTGTCTTCTGCCTGGTGGTAAGTTGCAGCGTCTTAGTCACATTGACCAGAACCGGATAGAACCACCGTGAAACTCACGTGTTGAACCATCAGCAGCAAAAGTCACGTGTTGCTGACGAGCTAACGCTACCGAACTACGCGTCTTACGATCTGACCGACCAATAGGGAGGCTTGGAAGTGGTCAAGTAGGGGTGGAACCGCGGCCGGCTGCCGGGAGCAGACACGCCGTTCGCTCTCTTCTGCTGGCAGCTTCCAAACCGATCAGGTGCCCTCCTCACCTGCTCTCTTGGGCGGCTGCCCATTCAGTCTCGGCGGCTTCTCCAGGCCTGCCTTTCTTTGCGGCATAAAAACTTCATACAGTTTAAACTATGTTTTATTCTTCACCTCAACGGGTGCCCACTGCTTTCCCCTCCTGGCCAATCCTTACGCATTAACAGAATTGTGGATCACTCAGGGTGTCAAACTACAAGAACTGCGATGGAAATAAAGACTGTATTATAAGTAATGCTGAATTAATTAATATAGCCACGCTCATGAACAGTTACCACAGGGGAAAGAAATAATGCTAGAAACAACCGGTGGACACATAATGGTGGTAACTGATATGGATCGGTTTATCTTTGACTGCAACAAAACTGTGGGAATTTTTTTTGTTTTTGAATTTTACTCCCATTATCTTACTCGACTGTTACATTAATTATAAGCAGTGGTTTCACATAGAATGAACTGATCCTCTGCAACGGACGTCATTTCAGATTGAAGTTTGTTTACTAACAACTATAATATACATTAGGAGAAAAATAGAAAAAAAGACACAGCACGATGGAATTATCCCAGTGCGAGGAAATAGGTAGATGTAACGTTCATGTGCAGACAAGCGAACGATTACAATCTCAGAAAAATTAGATGTTTAATTCAAGAGAACGGGTTCAACAAATTCAGAAAATCAGTAACACGTAGATCTACCTATGGTACTGATGTAAGCAGTTATACAGCTTGGCATTGGTTGGTATGAATTACAGACCTCAATCTCTTACCTCAAACTTTGCTCGCAAGTGGTAAGAGTAGAGAACATTGAAATTTATGGTAGTGTAACACTAAAGGGCAGCCTTATTTAACTTGTAAGTAGTGTACCTGTATGTATGCAACCCTTATTTTAAAAGGAACGTTGTGTGTTAACTTCTGTAGGCACTCGTTTTTTTTCTTTCGTAATAAGTAATAACACCTTTTTTATAAATGTACAATGAAACCCACATTCAGAATTTCAGAGCAACACATTAGACGAACTTTCTGTTACGTTGGTGATCGAGGGATACTACTACCACGGTGAAATGATGACCTCGATACCTTAGTGAGCGTGTTGTTACACCTTGTATTGACTGTCGGTGTGACGCTAGAGCGAATTACAAGTGACGCGATAGACAACAGGACATTTTGTCGTCAGCAAGTAATGGGGTCCGTTGATTTGATGAAAACTGCACCCACCAGAACCAACGTAATGCGTACCACTATAAGCTGCGGACAGGAGCGACAACTTATCACAGATGGCTGCAACAACGCGGAGGTGAATCAGAGCGTTGCAGGTAACTTGCCAATTCGATCTCCGACAACAGTCACAATGCCCACGGTCATCGACTGAGGTATCAAACACAGAATTGTGGCTCCTACCCACCGATTATACATAAGGACATGTATGGCACGACGCATTGGTCTATGGTCGGACGGGTATATAACGGATTCTATACGTAAAAACACTTGTTCTTGTATGTAGCTGTTATTCCCTCAACAACAATGGTATACACTTTTTTAAAAAATTCTACGTTCATTCGTCAGCTGTACAACGGGAATATAACCCATTTCAGCAAGTTAATTTGTCATGTTTGGAAGTTCAACACCGATTTGCAATAAAGAGAAGGCGTCAAATTAGGATCGGTCAGTTAAGAAGTCCTTTATGAATGAACATTCTTAATTTATTATTTATTCATGTTATAAACCACTATTATACTTCCTAGGATGACAGATTAATCTGTTGAACCTGTCAAGCTAGAGCCGGCCGAAGTGGCCGAGCGGTTCTAGGCGCTACAGTATGGAACCGCGCGACCGCTACGGTCGCAGGTTCTAATCCTGCCTCGGGCGTGGATGTGTGTGATGTTCTTAGGTTAGTTAGGTTTAAGTAGCTCTAAGTTCTAGGGGACCGATGACCTCAGAAGTTAAGTCCCATAGTGCTCAGAGCTATTTGAACCAATTGTCAAGTTAGACAAAATATTTCGAATACGCAGTTTATAATCTCTCCCGTCTATTTTACGATTTATTAAAATCAAATAACTGAGATCTATCAGCAAACATTCAGTGACGTGCGCTGCTGTGTGCTGCGTATCAAAATAATAAAGCAGAGGCGAATAATTACAAAGTTTCAAACAGAATAGGACAGTGCAAAAAAAAAAAAAAAAAAAAAAAGTTTCCTAGCTTCTCTTTTCTACTTAGTGCTCTCGAAGTTCCTTTAATTTTGCTGCTCAGTATTCATTTGGCGAGATTTCTAATATACAAGAAGAGATACATGTTTTCTTTCAATTCATTCATTAAATTGTACGACAAAACGGTTTTGAGTTTTTTTATCTTGTTCATTTATTGATTCAGCAAATCACTTTCAAATGTATAACAGAACAGAACTAGTAATACAGAACAGCACTTTTCCAACACAACTCCATTAGCACGCCCCAAACGTTAGAACAGAACGACCAAAGATGCGAAACTCGCTAAAATAAGTTGTTTCAAGACCTAATTATACATCCACAGTAAACCATATGAGATTAACAATTTACTGTAAAGATGTTTTCAGATTGATACTGATAACAATACCAATAAAAATAACGTACTCAAACATGACAAAATCTTCTTGGGTTAACATCCGAGTCAATGTGTTGTTCTCCAGCAACGTTTCAGCAAGTTTCTTACTTGCCATCTTCAGGCGAATCTTATTTACCATCTTCAGGCGAAGATTCGCCTGAAGATGGCAAATAAGAAACTTGCTGAAACGTTACTGGAGAACAACACATTGACTCGGCTGTCAACCCGAGAAGATTTTATCATCGAGATTCACCGAGAAATCCTCCATTCTCATACTCAAATGTCTTTTCAAAATTAGGAAAAATAAGTTTAACTTTCTAGTACATATTCCTGTAACTGAACATGGATAAAATAGTAGTACACTGTTTCTTTCTTTCGCTTACGCCATAGTCTCGCAGCGATCGCAGGGTCGGCGTGGTTACCGCGGATTTGGCAATGTTAGTTTTAGGGATGGCCGGATGCCCTTCCTGCCGCCACTCCGTAACCCCCCCCCCCCCCCTCCCCCCCCAATGACGGAATCAGTGCACCCCAACTGTCTGCGTCTAGAGTAAAGCATGAAATTAGAGACGTGTTTCAGATGTCTGCGACGAGTGTAACTGAGGCGGAGCGTGGGGACCAGCCCGGTATTCACCCAGCAGGATGTGAAAACCGCCCAAAAACCAAATCCAGGCTGGCCGGAACACCGGCCCTCATCGTTAATCCGCTGGGCGGATTCGATCCAGGGCCGGCGCGCCCACCCGAGTCCAGGAAGCGGCGCGTTAGCGCTCTCGGCTATGCTGGCGGGTCAAAATAGTTGTACAGTGTTTGTCTACTCGAAAATAATAAGCCATAACTTTGTAGTCTGTAACGAATGTTAGAAGATAAGGTAGAATACATATTTATCTGAAAATATTGAGGAGTGTATCAGTACAAGAGGTGTCACTGACCAGTTGAATTACAATCTGATGACAGATTTTTGTTACGAACACAAAACGTTTAAATGTTTGACGCCAAGAAACCTTTAGTAAATATCATTTAACTTAAATCTGCGACTTGAAGATGTTCACTTGGCTAAATTATTCATCGGCGAGTAATATTATTAGCAGCTTATTTATGGTTTTAAAATGCCACTCTCAGCACCTACATACGTACTCCGCAAGCGACTGTATGCTGCCCGGCAATGGGTACCATGTACCATCACAGTCATTTCCTTTTATGTTCCACTCACAAATAAAGTGAGGCAGACACGATTGTCTGCTTGATTCCGTACCAGCCGTAATTTCTCTTGTATTATCTTCGAGTCTGTTACTCGAAATGTATGTGGAATCGTTCTCCAGTCGTCTTCAAATGACGGTTCTCTAAATTTTCTAAATAGTGCTTCGCGAAAAGAATGTCATCTTCCCTCCAGGGTTCCCGTTTGAGCTCACGAAGTATTACCGTAATACTTGTGTACTGATCGAACGAACCGGTGAAAAATCTGGCACCACGCCTCTGAATTGGTTCAATGGCTTCCTTTAGTTCGAACTGCTGGTGATATAAAACATTCTACCAGTACTCAAGAATGTACCGCACTAGTTTTCTGCACGCATTCTCCTGAACATATGACTTGCACTTTCCTAAAATTCTCCCAATTAACCGAAATCGAACATTCGCCTTCCCTACTACCCTCAATATTCGCTTGTTCCGTTTCATACCGCTATGAAACATTTTGCTTGGACATTTAACCAACGTGTCTGTGTGAAACAACACCCTATGATTAGTGCATTGTACCATTAAGGGATTGTTTTTCCTTATCATATGCATTACCCTGCATTTTTATGTATTTACTGTACGCTGACACTCATCAAACAAGTTTTGTAGAAGTTATCTTGTATCCTCGCTAGATCCACTCAACGACGACGCCTTCACGTACGCCGCAGCGTCATCAGCAAACAGCAGCAGGTTGCTCCTTAACCTGTCCGCCAGACCATTTATGTACATGGAGAATAAGAGGTGTCGTATCACACTTACCTGTGGTACTCCCAACGACAGCTTTACTCTGCTGTACTGTGCTGTACTATCTGAAAGAAAAAAATATTTCTGTAGTTTATGTTGTTGTTGTTGTTGTTGTGGTCTTCAGTCCTGAGACTGGTTTGATGCAGCTCTCCATGCTACCCTATCCCGTGCAAGCTTCTTCATATCCCAGTACTTACTGCAACCTACATCCTTCTGAATCTGCTTAGTGTATTCATCTCTTGGTCTCCCTCTACGAATTTTACCTTCCACGCTGCCCTCCAATGCTAAATTTGTAATCCCTTGATGCCTTAGAAAATGTTACTAGAAGCAAATCTCAGTCATCGTAGTGCGTCAGCTGCCTGAAAAATGGTAGCAAATCATTATTTCTTTCTTCTGTCGGGAACAGTCGTGATTCTTTAAGGGAAAAATGTTCTCTTGGCTTGTGTGAACGTACTAAGATTATTCAATTTGTATACTCACGTTAACAAACGCTTTATTTTTCTAAAGCTACACTTCTCCAGTATTCAGCGGGAATCAGTACAACTATTAAGCTCTCAGGGAACAGGGCACGTCATAGTAGAAGTCAACAACGTTGTCCAATCAATCATTCTATCCTGCCTGTACTATTTCCGTTAAGCGTGTGACCTCCTACTCTTTAAAGGCTTTGACTACGTCACAGGTGGCTTCAACACATCAGCGCCAATCATTTTTTCCTTCTTTTCTTTTATAAGTACCGATGTATTTTCCGAGTTACCAAACGAATAAACAGTTTCCTAAAGAATGCAGTACAATAAATACTGAAAAATATTGCAAGTAAAATAAAAACAAGCATTTGTGTTTTGTATACGGTTCTATTCCCATTAACATTTTCAGCGCATCTTACAACCAGAACACATAATGCTCAAAATCAATTTTCAGTAAAACCTGACGAGATGCTGTAATTATAGGAACCTATAATGCCTAAATCTTTCTCTCCGACTGTAAAATAAATTTATGTGCAGTAAAACAGTGTTTTTACGCCTCAGACTTTTACGAGTGTGTGAGAAGAGTCGTTTCCAAAACACTCAGCGGCCTCCAACGCAGACGTTCGTTGATACTAAAGAGCAGATTGTATGGACGAGCCCCAACCGGAACATCTGGACGAGAAGAAGTTGTGTGTGGGAAAAGGTAAGGGAGAAAAGTTAGGGGAGGAGAGAAGAAGGGAGGCGAGGAGTGCGAGACTGTGCGAAAAGGTGGCGGACAGGAAAAGTTAGAAAAAGAGCGTTTGGAGGTTAGGGTGGTAGCGAGAGGGAGGCGAAGGAAAACACGGAAGGAAGTTCAGGGAAAGACGCAGGCCGTGTATGGAGGGTGAGTGGCTGCCGTGTGTAGGCAACTGCGGAGTTTTCCGGAGGGGGAGGCGGCCCACGAGGACGTGACAGATGGACAGGCCTGCGTGGGGGGAGGTGGGCGTGGCGCGCGAATCAGTAATCACGCCCTGCCCTGAGCTGGCGCTGACGGAAGCAAAGCACACTCATTGCTCTGTGGCTGTCGCCGTATCTGCGCTACGGCGTGCTGATGTACTGCACTCTCGTTACTGCGTCTTTAAGAGTGTTTGGCTCCGCGGTTATACATCCCGCTAAAAAATTCACGAGGATAGGCCATGACATTCCGACCACGGATTGACTTCAAACTTTGCCCACTTTTAGAAGTCTGTTAGAACAGCATACGGTTCAAGTAGAAAGGCGCACTACTTAGGGGATTTCGAGAACAAGAGAAGTTTTACGCGTAAGTTGTGTACCAGTGCGTTGCGACTATTAGTACGAGCTGTCGGCGGTCATGTGGTTGGCGTTGAGGCTCCATAACTGGTCTGAAGCTGGATAGAATGCTTTTTGTTTCATTTTTCCAACCTTAGTCTCCCCCCCCCCCCCCCCCCATGAATCATGGACCTGCCGTTGGTGGGGAGGCTTGCGTGTCTCAACGATACAGATAACCGTACCGTAGGTGCAACCACAACAGAGATGCCAGACAAACGTATAGTTCCTGAAGAGGGGCAGTAGCCCTTTCAGTAGTTGCAGGGGCGGCAGTCTGGATGATTGACTGATCTGGCCTTGTAACACTAACCAAAATGGCCTTGCCCTTCTGGCACTGCGAACGGCTGAAAGCAAGAGGAAACTACAGCCGTAATTTTTCCCCAGGGCATGCAGCTTTAGAGAAAGCTTTTGACAGTGTTGACTGGAATACTCTCTATCAAATTCTGAAGGTGGCAGGGGTAAAATACAGGGAGCGAAAGGCTATTTTCAATTTGTACAGAAACCGGATGGCAGTTATAAGAGTCGAGGGGCATCAAAGGGAAGCAGTGGTTGGGAAGGGAGTAAGACAGGGTTGTAGCCGCTCCCCGATGTTATTCAATCTGTAGATTGAGCAAGCAGTAAAGGAAACAAAAGAAAAGTTCGGAGTAGGTATTAAAAACCACAGAGAAAAAATAAAAACTTTGAGGTACGCCGATGACATTGTAATTCCGTCAGAGACAGCAAAGGGCTTGGAAGAACAGTTGAATGGAATGGACAGTGTCTTGAAAGGAGGGTATAAGATGAGCATTAACAAAAGCAAAACGAGGATAATGGAATGTAGTCGAATTAAGTAGGGTGATGCTGAGGGAATTAGATTAGGAAATGAGACACTTAAAGTAGTAAAGGAGTTTTGCTATTTGGGGAGCAAAATAACTGGTGATGGTCGAAGTAGAGAGGATATAAAATGTAGACTGGCAATGGCAAGGAAAGCGTTTCTGAAGAAGAGAAATTTGTTAACATGGAATATAGATGTAAGTGTCAGGAAGTCGTTTCTGAAAGTATCTGTATAGAGTGTATCCATGTATGGAAGTGAAATATGGACGATAAATAGTTTAGACACGAATAGAATAGAAGCTTTAGAAATGTGGTGCTACAGAAGAATGCTCAAGGTTAGATAGGTAGATCACATAACTAATGAGGAGGAACTGAACAGAATTGGGGAGAAGAGGAGTTTGTGGCACAACTTCACTTGAAGAAGGGATCGGTTGGTATGACATGTTCTGAAGCATCAAGGGACCACCAATTAAGTACTGGAGGGCAGGGTGGAGGGTAAAAATCGTAGAGGGAGACCAAGAGATGAATACACTAAGCAGATTCAGAAGGATGTAGGCTGCAGTAGGTACTGGGAGATGGAGAAGCTTGCACAGGATAGAGTAGTATGGAGAGCTGCATCAAACCAGTCTCAGGACTGAAGATCACAACAACAACAGTCATACTATCTCACACACATTACATTTGTAATGTAATATGATGAAAAGAACCGCGTATTTGCATGAACTTTTATTGAATTTCTAATTTTATGTAGTTGTTGGCTCTTTTTTACTATCACAACAAGTATTATATTTTTGACTGTTGACAAGTACAAGACCAAATACATAAAGTTGTCCTGAAAATGTAAGCTGGTCGTGATTTCCAAAATCCCTTATGCCAGCAATACGGTTAAGTGCCGAACACTGTTTTCACCCGGACGCTTCGACCAGCAGACGTAAGTTTCAAGGACGAGTGGCAGGCTTGTAAGGTTCAAATCAAACATCGACAAAAAAATATGGTGTAAATAACCTTAAGCTGTAATACAGTCCATTACAATATTTGAGAATATCCGGGTATACATACTATTAATCGTCGGATGAGCTTTCGACATTACTAGTTGCCGGGTGATATTTTTCATACAGATGCTGGAAATATAAATTAAAACGGCATCTACTATATCGAATGGATGCAGTTTTTCCGCACGCTCAAGGAATCTTCAAAGTTTCTAAGGAAAAAAACGCTCATTAATGTTTTGAAAAAATTCTCTTTGTTCCGACAGTTTGGATGCAAACCTTGCGTAAAGCCACATTTCCCTCAATATCGGTGCCGGAAATTTGCGATGTACTATTTAATCTATCTTAATAGCACCTTCGGGAGAAGCAATTTCTCGTTAGTTGTCAATAAAATATGAACGAGTTTGAAGGCATTTGATAAAGTTTTTAACTTTCCTATATAAATGAAGTGAACGTTATATTGGTTGTAATAATAAAATTTCATAAACAACAAAATAACATAGGATATTCAATAAATATTCATGCTAATAATGTGTCTTTTGATCATATTACCTTTCAAATTTAATGTTTATTGAATAATAGGACTAGTGTTGAAAATATGTAACTTAAAAAGAAACCTTTTATGAAGCTTGAACCTTCACCACATGTCTGCCGCCAACTCGTGCTCACTGTTGCAATTCAGCGATACATCAGTGACGTGCAGAAGTTCTCTTGCAACTTCGAAATCGCCTAAATGGTACACGTTATTAGTTGCGGTTGTCCTAATGGACTAATAAAAGTTTATAGCAAATTCGTGATCCGAACGTCGTGGCCGCCCCTTCTCAGTTATATTGATCCGTTCGCAATACTTTGATATTTCTCTCTTTCCGTGAAATAGTCATGATGTGCAAGCATAACGTTTGTGGACTTCACGACGTATGGAAGTTTTTATCGTTCCACAAGGCGTGCTTGGACATCCATAGAGGTTAGGGCGACCACTTGCGGTAAGTGGAATATTCGCGTTGGAGTCCAGTCCGGTACAAATTTGCATGTGCCACAAACAGCTGACATCAATCCAGATTCGCAAAATCTTTGGGTAACACGAACGTAAATTCTTCACTAAACTTAATAACGTGACAACCTTATTACACAAAGTATTCCTTAGACAGTGGCCCATGTGTCATAAGAAAACTCAGTTTAGAATCTAATACTTCGTTAATATCTCTTGGCTAAAGTATTTACGTAAAACAATAACTTGAAAGTGTAAGCGTAGGCTTCCGCGGCCGTTGTCTTCTTCAATAAAATTCTTCAGGGTATCAGACCGCATCGTCATAATTTAAAATGCGCCAACGTTTCGGCCAGCGTTGCAGCTAGCCTTCATCAGGGCCTTACGTTTAACGTAAGGCCCTGATGAAGGCTAGCTGCAACGCTGGCCGAAACGTTGGCGCATTTTAAATTATGACGATGCGGTCTGATACCCTGAAGAATTTTATTGAAGAATAACTTGAAACACTACCTGCGAAAACCATTCCGATGAGATAACTCAGATTCACAAGAGGTATCCATCTAACCCAGCAACTTGGTCAGAGAAAAAGCTTTCAGAATTTAAACCATACTACAATATGATATACAAAGACAACAAACACTGCTTAGCCAGTACGTTATAGCCACCTACTTAATAGATTGTTTGTCCACCTTTTCCGCGGACAACAGAGGCGCTGGAGGTAGTTGACACCACATCTGCACACGAAAATCGACTAATTCCGGTAAATTCCGCAGAGGCGGCGATGAGCTCTGACGACACGTTCAATCACATCGATCGATGGGGTTCAGAACTGGTCAGTTGGGGGACCAGCACATCAACTGGAACTCGCCACTGTTCTCCTCGAATCACTCCATCACACTCCTGGCCTTGTGACATGGAGCATTATCTTGCTGAAAAATGCTGCTGCCGTCGGCAAACTTGATCGTTCTGAAGGGCTGCACGTGGTCTGCAACCTGTGTACGATACTCCTTGGACGTCATGGTGCCCTGTAAAAGCTGCACTGGATCCATGGATCCCCAGAGAATAGTGGAGTCACCGCCGGCTTGTCTCCGTACTAAAGTACACGTGTAGGAACTATTCCCCTGGATGGCGACGGATTCGTGGCCTTCAATCACCAAGATGAGGATGCAGTCCGGACTTATCAGACCATGCAACCCTCTAACACTGCGCCAGCGTCCAGTACCGATGTTCACATGCCCACTTCAGTCGTAGCGGTAGTTGCGGAAGTCGTGGTGTTAACATTGGCAGATGGCGGATGCATGGGTCGCCGGATGCAGAGGCTCATCGTTAGCAGTATTCGGTGCACTGTGCGTTCTGACACACTTTTACTTTGTCCAGCATTAAAGTCTGATGTTAGTTCCGCCACAATTTGCCACCTCTCTTGTTTTACCAGTCTGTCCAGCAAGCGGCGTCCGACATCTATAATGAGGAGTAGCTGCCCAACACCAAGACGTCCGGGTGTGGTTTCACCTTGATTTCGCCATATGGTGAAGACAGACGCCACAGCACGCCTCGAACAGCAGACAAGCCATGCAGTTTCCAAAATGTTCTTCTGGACCTCTGGGCCATCACAATCCACCCTCGATCAAATCCAGCTAGGTCGTACGCCTTCCCCATTCTACGCACAGACAGCACGCTCGCTGATACCACGTGCACCATGTTTGTGCCTGACCAGCAGTCATTCCTCGCCAGGTGACGCTGCTGCTGACTGTAGGTCGCGGCTGATCAGTGAATAACTGCTTGCAGTATTCTTCCTGGGCACAAGTACCGGCCAGAAAACTCAGACAGCAAATGCAATCGACAGGAAACTTACTAATATAGTGGCACATGGAAGGTACTATATTATTAAATGCCACCACTGTGCTACAAAACCAGTTCATTTTCACTCTTGTTATGTTAGCCGGTAAGGCAACGGCAAACCACCTCCATTAGGACCTTGCCTAGTACGACGGTCCGGGTCTCCAGCATTGTTCCCCTAAGCTCTCTCGAGAAGCATGAGACTTCATTTCCAGAACGTTAATTCAAGTCAGTGTTCCTGACCTGGGAAATGTTATTCTAGTTAAATAAGCCACACCAGTTTGGACATAAAAAAGAGTTAACATGAGACTTACGTCTTACAATACTCTACACTCCACACCCACACTGGTTCTACACAAATCACTTTAGTTAATAGAAGATTTGGACAGATCGTTATCTAAGTATTCCCAATTATTTCTCCTCCTGGCAGTTCAGTATTCGGACCCGAATTCCATGAGTCGTCAACAAAGGCAATACATTCAAGCTGGGCGTTAATCCAAATTCCAATGCCTCCACGAAACGGAACTCCCAGCATAGTTTATCTCATGCTTAGAGTTCACTACTGTACATATCCGTTCGAGAAAGTAGCCAATCACAGGCGACGGTAACCATGCGCTCAAGTCAGTCCCTGTTCACGAGCTCACCCTAAAAGTCTGCTACCACACACTGATGGTGCTCGCACCATAGCAACGATGCACCAACAGCACGATGTGCTGCTTGGCGGCACGAACGTCATACGTCGTCTGCAATACCGCCATGATTACCCGACTGAGATTTATTAAAAGAGTCATCAAATGATGAATGACATTCCTAGGTTTCTGTAGAACACAAATCTCCATGAGCATGATTCAAAAATTAATTTTACACTCGTAAGGTACTGTAAATGTGGTATGATGTAATACATTGTGTTAGCGTAATTTTTTGTCCGCCCCGGTTGCTGAGTGATCAGTCTGCTTTCGGTAACGGTTGGGCGAGGAGAATCCGCTGAGCCCCGCCGTGCGCGACCGTGAGCGCTTACTTATGTTTACCTTCTCGCGGCGCGAGTTGTATTTGTTCCAAGTTCAGTGCGTCTATGGCACACACATGGCGCCACGATAGAATCAGAATTACCTTCCAACCAGATCACGCGCGCCCTCGAGTCTATGAAACAGAAAAGTTCATACGCGACGATCTACGTTTAGATCCGGCGACTGTCGTCGGTATACATTTTTCTATAACGGCGAGCGTGGTTTGTCTTAAAATGACCAGTTCAGGGGTCTGCGCGACAGTGGTGTCTAAATACGCGAACTCACTCAGATTCAAAGATCGGTGCAGTGACGGTGGATCATGCAGGCATGGGCGTGAGGACTGTAAGGATTTTTGAGCTCCCCTTCGAGGTCCCAGAGGAAATTGTTAAGGACGCCTTCCTACCATATGGTAATTTCATCAGCAGCGTTGCGGAAAAGTGACAAACTTTTTCGACGTATAAGGTCTACAATTGTGTGCGCCAAATTAAACTCGAGCTCAAGAAACATGTGCCGTCCTATTTGAACATCGGTGGCTGTCGTGCAATCATAATGTACGACGGTCAACCGCGTACCTGTTCCGGATGTGGGCAGGAAGGCCATGTTCGATCGGACTGCTTACAACGTGGAATTACGCAGACACAAGTGGAAGACTCTGTTTCCCCGACGGGGACGACAATCCTGCCTCTCACGTCCTCTCAGACGACGATGCGCACCATAGATGAGGATGAAACGGGCGATCCGGCACATTCATCGACGTCAGAAGGACCAAGGGAGGAAGAGGAAGGACCACCGATGCCAACACAGATGTCGCCCCCTCCACAGCAACAACAGCAGCAACAGTCCCACGGAATCCAGAAGCAACATAACCTTCAGGACGAGATGGACGTGGACGCGAACATTGTCCCCACCGTGGCTTTCCTAGCAGAAGGTGCTACGACGCTGGATTGTCTCTAATATTTGGATACGGATGTCCACGTTCGAAAGCAATGTTCGCCTCGACGACGCAAGCGACTTCGGCAGACCCCTTCTGACGATTGCCTCCTACACACGGCCGGTCAAGAAGGTGACATCTCGTCAAACGGCATGGATGCTGCGCCTGCTGAGGATCTAAATGGCGTGGACAGTTCGCTTGCCCATACTAAAAGCGCCCAGTTACTTCTTGCATCAAAGATGCAGCAGGTCGCGTCGATGGATGGCGCTCCGTCCACCTCTTCCAAAGACGACGTGGGTGAGAGAGATTTAGGTACCGATCAGCTACACAGCATCGTGTTGCATCCACTGTGGTCGGACGATGTCGAGAAACTTCCTGGAGAGGGTACGGGTGACAGGGAAGTGGGTGGTATTTGGGATGCCACTCCTAGCGTGAAAGACTCATAATCTGTAACGGGTTCGGTGGGTCCTGCATCTCTTGTGGTTATCTTCGATTGCCATGGTGTCTACCCTAAGTGAAGAGGCTAGGCAGCAAACGTTTCGCCTTGCCACAATCGATATCAATGCGACAAGGGCACCACACAGCCTGACAATGCTACATCGCATGCTCGATGAGGCGGACATCGACATGGCCCTCTTACAGGAAGTATGTGTCGCTAGTTTCCCTGACTTCTACGGATATACCGCCCACATATCCCACATTTCTTCTACCGACTGTGGTGTGGCTGTTCTGGCACGGGAAGGCTGGCCGCTACGGACGTACTTCACCTACCGAGTGCAAGAGCCATGGCCGTAAATTTCAACTGTGTACGACTCATGAATGTATATGTCATTCAGGATCAGGAAGACGGAGCGATCGGGTCCTCTTTTTTTGGAAGATATCACGCGTCTCTGTATGGGCCGCATAGACGATATGGTGATCGGAGGAGATTTTAGCTGTACTTTATCTCCGTCTGATTAGCAGCCACATCACGTCCCGTGTGCGGAATTGGAAATGCTAGTGCGTGACCTCCACCTGCTCGACACGTGGCGCCACATCCATGGCCCAGATTCTGGTTACACACATTATACAAGTCATTCATCAAGTCGATTAGACAGTACTTACGTCACAAGCACCCTTTCGACGGCTACGAGAGAAGCAGTTCTCTGGCCCACTGCATTCACCGACCACACAGCCTATCTTTGCACCATTGCCCTCCAACCTGCATGTGTGTGGCGCAGTAGGCCCTCATGGAAACTAAACGTCACCCATCTAGACGAGCCGGCATGTAAAAGTGCTATCGAAGAGTAGTGGAACGCGTCTTTACAGCGTCGTGGTCGTTACCGATCGACCCTCAGTTGGTGGATTGAATGTGCGAAACCTGCTCTTAGGCGCACCTTCATGGCTTACTGCCGGGAAGCGGCGGCATTGAGGAGGAGCACGGAAAACTTTTATTAAACCGTCCTGCGGGAATGTCTTGTTACGGATCCCTCACCTGACAGACAGATCATAGTAATCGCGCGAAAGCGCAGTTCGTCTCCTTAGCACGCCATCATTTACATGGCGCTGTTATATGGTCACGTGCTCCAGACATGATACAATCAGAAAGGCCATCTATGCACCACGCGCTCGCAGAGCGCAGGAGGCGCCGTACCGCGCTGGTAACCGGCGTCATAACGGACGACGGCCGACACGTAGTAGAACAAGCAGATATAGCAGAAGCCTTCTATGGGCATTACGTTCACTTTTATTCAGCAGTGTCCTCGGGCATGGATGTGTCTGGTGTCCTTAGGTTAGTTAGATCTAAGTAGTTCTGAGTTCTAGGGGACTGATGTCCTCAGAAGTTAAGTCCCTTAGTGCTCAGAGCCATATTCAGCAGTGCTCCCTGATATGGCGACGGTAGACACCGTTTCAGTACGTGTTCACGGTACAGTTCCAAAAGACATGGAACCGACTTTTCTGGCAGATGTGACAGAAGAGGAAGGGCTCGACGCTATTGCCAAAGGTGCTCCCCATAAATCACCAGGAATCGACGGACTACCATTAGAGATTTTTTTTTTTTTGGTCATCAGTCTAGTGACTGGTTTGATGCGGCCCGCCACGAATTCCTTTCCTGTTCTAACCTCTTCATCTCAGAGTAGCACTTGCAACCTACGTCCTCAATTATTTGCTTGACGTATTCCAATCTCTGTCATCCTCTACAGTTTTTGCCCTCTACAGCTCCCTCTAGTACCATGGAAGTCATTCCGTCATGTCTTAGCAGATGTCCTATCATCCTGTCCCTTCTCCTTATCAGTGTTTTCCACATATTCCTTTCCTCTCCGATTCTGCGTAGAACCTCCTCATTCCTTACCTTATCAGTCCACCTAATTTTCAACATTCGTCTATAGCACCACATCTCAAATGCTTCGATTCTCTTCTGTTCCGGTTTTCCCACAGTTCATGTTTCACTACCATACAATGCTGTACTCCAGACGTACATCCTCAGAAATTTATTCCTCAAATTAAGGCCTGTATTTGATATTAGTAGACTTCTCTTGGCCAGAAATTCCTTTTTTGCCATAGCGAGTCTGCTTTTGATGTCCTCCTTGCTCCGTCCGTCATTGGTTACTTTACTGCCTAGGTAGCAGAGTTCCTTAACTTCAATGACTTCGTGACCATCAATCCTGATGTTAAGTTTTTCGCTGTTCTCATTTCTACTAACTCTCATTACCTTCGTCTTTTTCCGATTTACTCTCAAACCATACTGTGTACTCATTAGACTGTTCATTCCGTTCAGCAGATCATTTAATTCTTCTTCACTTTCACTCAGGATAGCAATGTCATCAGCGAATCGTATCATTGATATCCTTTCACCTTGTATTTTAATTCCACTCCTGAACCTTTCTTCTATTTCCATCATTGCTTCCTCGATGTACAGATTGAAGAGTAGGGGCGAAAGGCTACAGCCTTGTCTTACACCCTTCTTAATACGAGCACTTCGTTCTTGATCGTCCACTCTTATTATTCCCTCTTGGTTGTTGTACATATTGTATATGACCCGTCTCTCCCTATAGCTTACTCCTACTTTTTTCAGAATCTCGAACAGCTTGCACCATTTCATATAGTCGAACGCTTTTTCCAGGTCAACAAATCCTTTGAAAGTGTCTTGATTTTTCTTTAGCCTTGCTTCCGTTATTAACCGTAACGTCAGAATTGCCTCTCTCGTCCCTTTACTTTTCCTAAAGCCAAACTCACCGTCACCTAGCACATTCTCAATTTTCTTTTCCGTTCTTCTGTATATTGTTCTTGTAAGCAGCTTCGATGCATGTGCTATTAAGCTGATTGTGCGATAATTCTCGCACTTGTCAGCTCTTTCCGTCTTCGTAATTGTGTGGATGATGCTTTTCCGAAAGTCAGATGGTATATCGCAAGACTTATACATTCTACACACCAACGTGAATAGTTGTTTTGTTGCCACTTCCACCAATGATTTTAGAAATTCTGATGGAATGTTATCTATCCCTTCTTCCTTATTTGACCGTAAGTCCTCCAAAGCTCTTTTACATTCCGATTCTAATACTGGATCCCCTATCTCTTCTAAATCGACTCCTCTTTCTTCTTCCATCACATCAGACAAATCTTCACCCTCGTAGAGGGTGGAATTCCCGTTGTACTCTTAATGTTACCACCGTTGCTTTTAATGTCACCAAAGGTTGTTTCGACTTTCCTGTATGCTGAGTCTGTCCTTCTGACAATCATATCTTTTTCGATGTCTTCACATTTTTCCTGCAGCCATTTCGTCTTAGCTTCCCTGCACTTCCTATTTAATTGATTCCTCAGCGACTTATTCCTGATTTTCCCGGAACATGTTTGTACTTCCTCCTTTCATCAATCAACTGAAGTATTTCTTCTGTTACTGATGGTTTCTTCGCTGCTACCTTCTTTGTACCTATGTTTTCCTTCCTAACTTTTGTGATGGCCCTTTTTAGAGATGTCCATTCCTCTTCAACTGTACTGCCTACTGCGTTATTCCTTATTGCTGCATCTATAGCGTTGGAGAACTTCAAACGTATCTCGTCATTCCTTAGTACTTCCGTATCCCACTTCTCTGCGTATTGATTCTTCCTGACTAATGTCTTGAGCTTCAGCCTACTCTTCATCACTACTATATTGTGATCTGAGTCTATATCTGCTCCTGGGTACGCCTTAGAATCCAGTTTCGTAATCTCTCTCTGACTATGATGTAATCTAATTGAAATCTTCCCGTATCTCCCGGCCTTTTCCAAGTATACCTCCTCCTCTTGTGATTCTTGAACAGGGTATTCGCTATTACTAGCTGAAACTTGTTACAGAACTCAATTAGTCTTCCTCCTCTTTCATTCCTTGTCCCAAGCCCATATTCTCCTGTAACCTTTTCTTCTACTCCTTCCCCTACAACTGCATTCCAGTCGCCCATGACTATTAGATTTTCGTCCCCCTTTACATACTGCGTTACCCTTTCTATATCCTCATACACTTTCTCTATCTGTTCATCTTCAGCTTGCGACGTCGGCATGTATACCTGAACTATCGTTGTCGGTGTTGGTCTGCTGTCGATTCTGATTAGAACAACCCGGTCACTGAACTGTTCACAGTAACACACCCTCTGCCCTACCTTCCTATTCATAACCAATCCTACACCTGTTATACCATTTTCTGCTGCTGTTGATACTACCCGATACTCATCTGACCAGAAATCCTTGTCTTACTTCCACTTCACTTCACTGACCCCTACTATATCTAGATGGAGCCTTTGCATTTCCCTTTTCAGATTCTCTAGTTTCCCTACCACATTCAAGCTTCTGACATTCCACGCCCCGACTCGTACAGTGTTATCCTTTCGTTGATTATTCAAACTTTTTCTCATGGTAACCTCCCCCTTGGCAGTCCCCTCCCGGAGATCCGAACGGGGGACTATTCCGGAATCTTTTGCCAATGGAGAGTCATCATGACACTTCTTCAATTACAGGCCACATGTCCTGTGGATACACGTTACGTGTATGCAGTGGTTTCCATTGCCTTCTGCATCCTCATGTCGTTGATCATTGCTGATTCTTCCGCCTTTAGCGGCAATTTCCCACCCTTAGGACAAGAGAGTGCCCTGAACCTCTATCCGCTCCTCCGCCCTCTTTGACAAGGCTTGGGACAGAATGAGGCTGACTTCTTATGCCGGAAGTCTTCGGCCGCCAAAGCTGATTATTTATCAAAATTTAGGCACTGCCGGGGATCGAACCTGGGACCGAATACTTTTTGATTATGAATCAAAGACGCTACCCCTAGACCACGTGTAATCCTTAGAGTTGTATCAAGCCTTTTAACAGCTGTTAGTACCGTGTTGGGCTGATATTTATCAGGAATTGATTTCCCCGGCTATACCGTTGCCTGCGCAATTCTTAGAAGCACTGATTGTACCCATCCACAAGCCGAAGGGACGGAATTATGTGCGCGATTATAGCACCTTAACGTTATTGAACAGCGACTTCAAGATCTTTTCTAATCCGCTATCCGAACGCATTCGCGGCACACTATTGCACGTCCTGTCCAGCGATCATATGTCCTTGGGGGGACCCAATAACATAAGAACTGCGTTGTCTCGTTGCCTTGCACGGGTGAGACGTTTTCCGGCAGCCCTGGCGTCTATCAACTTTAGCCAGGCTTTTGACCGTGTGGGCCACATTTTCCTCACGGCCGGTCTACGGCGCATGGAATACCCCGACCCCTTTATCACAGTGTTAACACGCCGTCTGCATGGTGCTACTTCTCGAGTTCTTGTTAATGGAAGAATGACGGCACCCATGCCGATCCGCCGATCAGTACGACAGGGAAGTCCGTTATCTACAGTTTGGCGGCTCCATCTATCGCTGCACCGCATATGGGGATGATTTGATGGGCGTAATACGTGGAGCTGACTGGATTGCAACCTACGGTACAGCTTCTAGTAGCCAAATCAACGTTAACAAGTCCGTCGCCCTGAGCATCGGTATTGGGCTACGCAAGAACCCATCGCCCCCTTACGCTTCAGGGATACTGTCCGTTCCTTCGGCTTAGATTTCATGAACGACATGCAACGCGCGACGACACTCAGTTATCGACGCCTTCTTAACCAAATTTGGGCCGGAATTGGAAATCAGCGCCTGCGATCCCTCAACATCGTTCAGCGGGCACATTATGCCAATGTACACCTTGCGTCCCGCATACCGCATGTCGCCTAAACACTGCCCATTCCGAACCCCTTGGCGCGTAGCATTATGGCAGAGCTGGGATACTTCATCAGCGCTAGTATGTTACTGAAGATCAGATACGCATCTCTTACCGTCCTCAAGGAAAAAGGTGGTCTCGGCCTAGTTAACGTCCAAGACAGGGTCATTGCCCTCTATGTTAGCTGACATTTATGTCTGCTGCGCCGTTGTCCTACAAGACTCACGAGTTAGCTTCTGACGGCGCTACGACCTGCTTCACTAAGAGCGCCGGTGCCGCTATAGGACATCCCAGCGCCCCTCTTTTATGTAGGACGTTTCTATTTAGAACAAAGTTATTCCAGAGTAGCGCTCACGACACCACGAATGGCCACAACTCGACGTCTATATCACGACATGTTGCAACGCCGCCCCCTAAATGTGGTCGAACTAAAATATCCTGATGTACGGTGGCGAGTGGTGTGGAAGACTGTACACGATGCCATGCTTGATTCCGATGTTGTTTCCCAATGGTACGTAGTCGTTAATGGGAAGCTCGTGACGCAAGAACGTCTCTATAATATCCACAGGGCAGAATCTCCCAATTGTGTGGCTTGTAATACAGTAGATTCTTACGAGCACCGCCTCAGCTGTGCGAGTTACGCCGGAGCATATATCTGCACGCACGTTATCGTTTCCGGAGAGACATTTTACCCCCAGACTCGGACCAACTCCGTCTCCTGGATACGTGGACATGCGGCCCATTACATCTATCGTGACAGACACAAGAGTTTACTTGACTTCTGGCTCTATTTGGAAGAAAGACATCATGCTATAGCCGGGCATATCAGATATCGACAATGCTTCGCAAACTACCTATGGAGTGCCTTGCACAGACTGCCGTGTTGCTGGAATGTTCCAGGCAGTGGTAGATGAGGTCAGAACGAACTGCAAACGAAAATACATTGAACTATCTTTATCAGTGGGCTCAGTCACTGGAAAGCCTAACTACGGAGTGGTAGCTTTACTTTCATGTTATTTATGTTTACTGTCTTCGATGGTGTCTTCATTCTGTTTTAGTTTTCCAGGCTTGACTAACTATGACTGTTCGCACATTGATATCTATATAAATAAAAAATAAAAATAAAAAACAATGAAAAATAAAAAATACCTTCCGCGCACTACTAGAATACCCTTCTCCCTTTCCTTTCATCGAGTTTTTGTGGGTTGGCGCACACACGTAAAAACAGAAAAGAAAACAAAAAAATAACCGCCTGGGTCGGAGATCTTCTCTGCTCCGGGACTGGGTGTTGTACTGGTTCAAATGGCTCTGAGCACTATGGGACTCAACTGCTGAGGTCATTAGTCCCCTAGAACTTAGAACTAGTTAAACCTAACTAACTTAAGGACATCACAAACATCCATGCCCGAGGCAGGATTCGAACCTGCGACCGTAGCGGTCTTGCGGTTCCAGACTGCAGCGCCTTTAACCGCACGGCCACTTCGGCCGGGTGTTGTACTAATCATCATCATTTCACCTCATCGACGAACAAGTCGCCGAAGTGGCGTCAAATCGAAAGACTTGCACCCGGCGAACGGTCTACCCGACGGGAGACCCTAGTCACACGATGTTTACAATTTAGTGTAATTTTATATGATAATGGAAATCAAGAATCACGAAAGTTCACCAGTAAATGCTGTTTATTGGTTGCACATGCCCCAAAACATTTTTGTTCAAAGTGATTAACTACCTATGTGAACAATCAGACACTATTCCAAGCAGTGAATTGGATGCCTAACAGAACCACTAGCATAGCAGTAGCTATAAGAAAAGCGACATAAATTATATCCTTACTTCCAAGCTGCCAACATAATCTTTTCATACATACTTGATTACAATTTCCAATCTCTAAAAGGTTCTTCGAGTCCCTATCAGTAAAGTAGTACTTGTAACTAAAATACAAATATTGGGGTACAGATTCATTTCCAGAAATTAGCAACGAAAAAGTGTGGTATTACGAAAATGCGTCTTGCGTTACTGGCTGGAGTGCCCGAAAACAGAAGCACCCAAATAGCGCAGTTCACTGCTTTACCGTTGCCGAAAGCATTACGTCAATACTTCTCGTACTGCAAGTTTAATTGGCCGGCCGGTGTGGCCGAGCGATTCTAGGCGCTTCAGTCTGGAACCGCGCGACCGCTACTGTCGCAGGTTAGAATCCTGCCTCGGTCATGAATGTGTGTGATGTCCTTAGGTTGGTTTGGTTTAAATAGTTCTGAGTTCTAGGGGACTGATGACCTCAGATGTTAAGTCCCATAATGCTCAGAGCCATTTGCAAGGTTAATTTGTCGGGCTCTACGTTTGACCATGGTAATCGTGGTCAATAGTGATTAAAAATAAGGACATGAGAGCATAAGTCAACTATACCTAAGTAAAACTCAGTTGAACAGATATATTGTTCACAGACACCCGTCAATACATTTCCAAGAGCTCTCGTTTCAATAACTGGTGAAAGTCACGTTATTGTAGTTAAGAAGTGGTTAAGGGACCCACAGACGACGCACCGGCAAAAAGGAAAACACCACGCACACAAGAAAGCATACATAAATGTGAATGTGGGTACTGAATGTTAAGAATAGGGATCGTATACGGCAACACAGAGTCACAGATTGCGTAAGCATCGGCGTGGGGACGTCTGCATACGGTTTTGTCACTGTAATTCCCTCATATTACTAGCGGACACTTTCAAGAAATGAGACTGTGAACCGTTTTACTAGAGGTACCCGACAGTATCCCCAGAACCGAGGCCTTAGGAGCTCAGGTAATCTATGCGGCAGGTCCCTGTACTAACCACAGAAAATCATCAACAAACCTGAGAACGATGGCTTGCATCAGATTGTATTTACAATCTCGGCACTTAAACAAAACAGTTTATTGTCATGATAAGGACAGTTTTCTTACAAGCCAGTGTAGGTAAGTTCATTTTCACAGTCGGCCCTGTGTGGCCGAGCGGTTCTTAGCGTTTCAATCTGGAGCCGCGCGACCGCTACGGTCACAGGTTCGAAACCTGCCTCAGGTGTGGATGTGTGTGATGTCCTTACGTTAGTTAGGTTTAAGTAGTTCTAAGTTGTAGAGGACTTACTACCTCAGATGTTAAGTCCCATAGTGCTCAGAGCCATTTCAACCATTTTTTTTTTTAATTTTCACAGTTGTTGTCTAGGCTTCTGAGACCCTTTAAATTGTCGCTGACATATGTCTTCCAACCGTTAAACACGTCTCTCTGAAGCATCCGTGCTCGGGGGCTTACTTTTAATGGAAAATCCATCTTTGTGAAAATTACTAACTTTTCAACGAAATGGAATACTGGTCCGCTAAAATGATGGAGAAATCCATCTATACATACCTCGCATGACATATGTAATTAATAACATAAATTAAAAACGCCGTAACAAACTCAAGTTTGTGTGTCATTCCGGCCTCTAAAGCTTCTTATGTTTTAATTACCCTGATTTTAAGTATCTAAGCAATTCCACCAACCACACAGAGAGTTGCACTATAGTATCACAGCGAAGTATTTAAAACTGAAGTGAATATATTATGTTTCTGCTGTTTACAAATGAATCATCAAATGGTGAAAAGCGTACCTTGGTTCACGTGAAGGAAATAATCAAATGATATATTCAAAGTATAGTGCTACGGAGACAGCACATACAGCCAATACTGATTCTAATCGACCGCATCGCAGATTAATGTATTGAGATCATCGAACCTTCCAGAGAAGTTATACTTTGCAATTATAGAATTATGAGACTTTGTAGTACACTATAGTTTCCGTACCAATACACTAGAAGCGTGTGAAGCAGAGGGTTCAAATGGCTCTGAGCACAATGGGACTCAACATCTGAGGTCATAAGTCCCCTAGACTTAAAACTACTTAAACCTAACCAACCTAAGTACATCACACACATCCATCTCAGAGGCAGGATTCGAACCTGCGACCGTAGCAGCAGCGCGGTTCCCGACTGAAGCGCCTAGAACCGCTCGGCCGCAACGGCCGGCAAGCAGAGAGAACTTAAACTGTTGGGCAGATAAAGAACCAGTTACTGTGCTATAATCGTCATTTTATGACACCCATAAACTGTTTAAGAGTTTCACTGGGAAAGCCTGCACGCCCTTAAAGTATAAACCGAATAGATGTAGATATTTTACAGTCTATGTGTCGGTCCTTATTTTATTAGTCAAGTGCTGGGAAATAGAATAATTTTCGTTTTGACGACCTGCATGTACAATTAACGTTGGCATGAACAATTAAGTATTGAAATGCACCCCTTTATAATCTCCTTCAATTAATTGTTATCTACTGTTCCGGATCTGCAGTGGTCTGTCCACAACACACATTTCACTGCGATGATTACCAGCTCTGAAAACTAAAAACTAGCTATCTCTAATTAAACTACTGTTACAGATTGATCTTTATTGCTACTTAACGTTTGATGCAACATGTGTCGACTGATGCGCTTTCACACTGTTTTGATTGGTGTGAGTCCAATAACTTCATAAATTCTGTGGATTCTGCACTTGTTCAAAATTATAAAAACTTGTTGACATATTATCACTTATTCTGAGTTCTTAGTAAATGCCCTAAAGCGGTACACACCTTGGGAACAGTTTCCTTGGCAGTGGAGCAGAGCCGGTTTCTGAGCAATGGACCTAGTGTTCTCCTTAGTAAAAATCTGCCACTTGGCCAAGCGTCTTATGAAAACAAAACGATGTAATTTCTGTAATTTATGCAATTTGTTTAGCAAATTGTTATTTAATGAAAAAATACTTTTAGCTTGAGCTCGATAACTGTCATATGAATTATTAGGTTTTATGATTCAAAATGACCGTCTCGTTGCCCCTATCGATGCCCCTTCACAAGCACCCCCGCCACCGCTCTTCAGAGTACCTAGCATCATGAGGTGGACTTAGCATCCATGTTCTGTACGTTAGTCAATCAACACCATGAAGTGCCTGCATCAAATGAAAATGATATTTATAATTTTCTCGGTTCTAGAGACACATGTGTTTAGCAACTCCTAGCATAGCTCAACCAATACATTCACAGCTAACACATTGCAACAAATACCGTCTTGCTTTTCACTATTCCTCTGTCAAAAAAACATTGTCTTGTATGAGTCTGACACTATAAAATTGTAGTTGATCAAGATCGGAAGGTTTCTACACTGAGATGGGAGAGCTACGGACCTTTTTAAAAACAAATGGGGGCCGTGTAGGTGCCCAGCCCCAGTGTCCCAGTGCTTGAATAGCTACCCGCACATGTTGGAGCCTCTGCTACTGCCACTATACCCCTTACAGCTACACGGAGTAGGTGAAGATGCACTGTTGCTGTAGCACATTCAGTAAGATACCTTCAGTAACAAAAGGAGTGGCTCCATTACCAACTGGCTGAACTGTAATGACCATGCATTTAATACGAAAGACAGAAATGAAGGTGAAAAAATTAATCATTATCTCTCTTTCTCAGCCTCCACAGTGCCGTTTTATAAGAGGAGGTCCCTCAAGATGACATCTTCCATTCTGCTGAAAATGCTTATCACAACAGTCATATTTGGAAATAAAGTCATCGCTTTGAAATGTGGATGACAAATCAGTGTAAGGAAACCTTTGAAGACAAAACTCGAACAGTTAGGCGGGGAAAGGAATTGCCGTTTTCTGAAATGGGAGCTCAGTGTGCTAACCACTGCGCTGTTACGGCCAGTATGTTCTGTCACGTTTATCCAATTCTAAGGAGTCTCCAAAGATATATTTCGGCACCTGTTCTCTCCAATAACGTTTCTTTCGCAAGTGGCCCGATTTCGTCCAGATTCATGGTATACAGGGCGGTCCATTGATAGTGACCGGGCCAAATATCTCACGAAATAGGCATCAAACGAAAAATCTACAAAGTACGAAACTCGTCTACCTTGAAGGGGGAAACCAGATGGCACTATGGTTGGCCCGCTAGATGACTCTGCCATAGGTCAAACGGATATCAATTGCGGTTTCTTTTTTTTTTTTTAATAAGAACCCCCATTTTTATTACATATTCGTGTAGTACGTAAAGAAATATGAATGTTTTAGTTGGACCACTTTTTCGCATTGTGATAGGTGGCGCTGTAATAGTCACAAACGTGTAAGTACGTAGTATCACGTAATATTCCGCCAGTGCGGACGGTATTTGCTTCGTGATATATTACCCGTGTTAAAATGGGCCGTTTACCAATTGCGGAAAAGGTCGATATCGTGTTGATGTATGGCTATTGTGATCAAAATGTCCAACGGGCGTGTGCTATGTATGCTGCTCGGTATCCTCGACGACATCATCCAAGTTGCGTACCGTTCGCCGGATATTTACGTTATTTCAGGAAACAGGAAGTGTTCAGCCACATGCGAAACGTCAACCACGACCTGCAACAAATGATGATGCCCAAATAGATGTTTTAGCTGTTGTTGCGACTAATTCGCACATCAGTAGCAGACAAATTGGGCGAGAATCGGGAATATCAAAAACGTCGGTGTTGGGAATGATACATCAACATCGATTGCACCCGTACCATATTTCTATGCACCAGGAATTGCATGGCGACGACTTTGAACGTCGTCTACAGTTCTGCCACTGGGCAGAAGAGAAATTACGGGACACGTCGTGTACAGTTCTGCCACTGGGCAGAAGAGAAATTGCGGGACGATGACAGATTTTTTGCATTCGTTCTATTTAGCGACAAAGCGCCATTCACCAACAGCGGTAACGTAAACCGGCATAATATGCACTATTGGGCAACGGAAAATCCACGATCGCTGCGACATGTGGAATATCAGCGACCTTGGCGGTTGAAGCGGTATTGAATAGCATATTTCATGACAGGTGGATTGGTCGTCGAAGCACCATACCATGTCCCGCACGTTCACCGGATCTGACGTCACTGAACATCTTTCTGTCGGGAAAGTTAAAGGATACTTGCTATCGTGATCCACTGACAACGCCTGACAACATGCGCCAGCGCACTGCCAATGCATGTGCGAACATTTCGGAAGGCGAACTACTCGCTGTTTAGAGGCGTGTCGTTACACGTATCGCCAAATGCATTGACATTAATGGACATCATTTATTGAATTACTGTGATATTTACAGGTAATCACTCTGTAACAGCATGCGTTCTCACATAAGATAAGTTCACAAAGGTACATGAATCCCATTGGAACAACCGAAATAAAATGTTCAAACATACCTACGTTCTGTATCTTAGTTTGAAAAACCTACCTGTTACCAACTGTTCGTCTAAAATTGTGAGCCATATGTTTGTGACTATTACAGCGCCATCTATCACAAAGCGAAAAAAGTGGTCCAGCTATAACATTCATATTTCTTTACGTACTACACGAATATGTAATAAAAAATGAGGGTTCCTACTTTAAAAAACGCAGTTGATATCCGTTTGACCAATGGCAGCGTCATCTAGCGGGCCAACCATAGCGCCATCTGGTTTCCCCCTTCAAGCTAGACAAGTTTCGTTCTTTGTAGTTTTTTCGTTTGACTCTTATTTCGTGAGATATTCGGCCCGGTCACGATCAATAGACCACCCTGTATACGGGGACTGCAGAAGTACTGTTTGAGTTTAGCGGGAATACCAAGTGGGCTGAGGCGTGAGTTGGAATTTAGATTGGGGAGGAAGGTGTGCTAGGGTAATCCGTGCAGGCGTGCAATGCCACTGCGCGAATTTGGCATTGTCGTTAGCGTATCTGCCTAGCGAGTGTGAGGTCTGCGTACAGTGCCAGGGCTTCACACGAATTTTCATTCGTACCTTTAGTCTGCACTTATACACATTAGAAATTTTGTAACAGTTTTGATGAATAAGACGTTGGGGACAACAAAAGTCGTCTGTTAATTATCTCGCGGGGAGGACAAACACAGATGGGGAAGGATTGTCATCGTGATGTATTAAACTGATTCCGCCCAAATACACTCCGCTAGTGCGACTCTGCGTTGTCTGTTTTCAAGGTCAGGTAAAGAATTTAGACAGAAAGCTTCAAAACTGCTCTTATCTCGTCCAGAGAGAAATAGAAATCACTTCAAAGGAACTCTTTCCGCTGTTTTTAGAATATCACCAAAAAATGGTTCAAACAGCACTGAGCACTATGGTACTTAACATCTGAGGTCATCAGTCCCCTAGAACTTAGAACTACTTAAACCTAACTAGCCTAAAGACATCACACACATCCATGCCCGAGGTAGGATTCGAACCTGCGACCGTAGCAGTCGCGCGGTTCCGGACTGAAGCGCCTAGAGCCACTCGGCCACGGCGCCGGCCACTATATTTGTCATAGAGTTTAAGAGACCGATTCTGATATTAAATATATGTCAATGAACTATAGATTATGCATAAAGAGTAATAATACACTATGATATGAAAAGTATCCGGACACCTGGCTGAAAATTACTTACAAGTTCGTGGCGCTCTCCATCAGTAATGCTGGAATTCGGTATGGTGTTGGCCCATCATTAGCTTCTACTATCATAGGTATACGTTCAATGAGGTGCTGGAAGTTTTTGGGGAATGGCAGCCCATTCTTCACGGAGTGCTGCACTGAAGAGAGGTATCGATGTAGGTCGGTGAGGCCTGGCACAAAGTCGCCGTTCCAAAAAATCCAAAAGGTGTTCTATGGTATTCAGGTCTGCACTCTGTGTAGACCAGTCCCTTACAGGGATGATATTGTCATGTAACTACCCCGCAACGGGCCGTGCATTATGAACAGGTGCTCGATCGTGCTGAAAGATGCAATCGCCATCCCCGAATTGCTCTTCAACAGTGCCAAGCAAGAAGGTGCTCAAAATATCGATGTAGACCTGTCCTGTGATAGTTCCACGCAAAACAACAAAGGGTGCAAGCTCCCTCCATAAAAACACGACCACACCATAACACCACCGCCTCCGAATTTTACTGTTGGCACTACACACGCTACCAGATGACGTTCACCGGGCATTTGCCATACCCACACCCTGCCATTGGATCGCCACATTGTGTACTGTGATTCGTCTCTCCACACAACGTTTTTCCACTGTTCAGTCGCCGAATGTTTACGCTCCTAACACCAAGCCAGGGATCGTTTGGCATTTATCGGCATGGTGTGTGGCTTATGAATAGTAGTTGGACCGTGAAATCTAAGTTTTCGCACCTCCCGCCTAACTGTCATACTACTTTCAGTGGATCCTGATGCACTTTGGAATTGCTTTCTGATGGTCTAGACAGATGTCTGCCTATTACACACTATGGCCCTCTTCAACTGTTGGCGGTCTCTGTCAGTCAATAGACGATGTCGGCCTGTACGCTTTCGCATTGTACGTGGCCCTTCACGTTTCGACTTCACTATCACATCGGAAGCATTTGACCTAGGGATGTTCAGGAGCGTGGATTCCTTGTGTACAGATGTATGACACAAGTGTCACCTGAACATGTTCGAAGTTCGTGAGTTCCGCGGAGCGCCCGATTCTGCTCTCTTACGGTGTCTAACGGCTACTGAGGTCCGTGGTATAGAGTACTTGGCAGTAGGTGGCAGCACAATGCACCTAATATGAAAAGCGTATTTTTCTGGGTGTGTACGGATATTTTTGATCACGTAGTGTACTTTGTGTGCAGAACATATTACACATGTTACAAAACAAATAAAATTATTAGTGAAACAACTCCATTTTTGGTACCGTGGCAAGAAGTATAGCGAAATCATAAAATTAAAATGTAGAGTCAGCTGAGTAAAAGAATAATCGTCTCAGGAGACAAAGGTCCATCAAAGTTTACAACTAAATTTCATTTCCATTTCTCCGCAGCATAATTTCTTACTTCCTGTACATTTTAACTTCTTGTTCTCATGAGCGCCTTAGACGATGTCTGTAGCGCTAAAAAACGTAAAACAAATGAAGTTGAAGATACCGCAGCTTTGTGGAGGTATGTGCAGTAGCTCTTGCTCCACGTCCGCCAGTGTGCTTTCACCTTAAATTTCGCTGTATCTTGGCTATAAATTAAGCATTCCAGCACTTGCTGTAGCGGAGGCAGCTTATCAGCCTCTGCAACAACGCGCAGTCCACACCTTATCTCGTTAGCTCTTTGTGCACGAATGCTGAAAGAGAAAGAAGCCTTTGTTGTTTGTGGCTATTACATTTTACATATCTTAGTTGGAGTCAGTGATTTGAGATATCTGAAGCTAGGTAAGAATTGAAGCACTGTTTATAAGGCGTTTGGTTTCGTCCTAGTAGGAAATACTAATTTTTGAGTTGGGAAACACTTATATGGAAATTACAGATGTTGTCAGGGTACTGCTACTTCCTGCAGCACCATGAAATGGTAACAAAGAATCTAGAATATTACTGGTCGCAGTAAATATTTGAAATTTTATCAAATGTAGGCCCTCACTCATAAAATAAAGAGTGGTGCGGCACTTCTTACAAAAACACATTTATTTTCTTTTATCCACGAAGTTTATACATAAGTGAAAAAGCGGCAGAATCTACAAAATTGTTCTGATTACTATGGGACTTAACATCTGAGGTCATCAGTCCCCTAGAACTTAGAACTGCTTAAACCTAACTAACCTAAGGACATCAGACACATCCATGTCCGAGGAAGGAATCGAACCTGCAACCGTAGCAGTCGCGCGGTTCCGGACTGTAGCTCCTAGAACCGCTGGGCCACCCCGGCCAGCGGCAGAATTTACAGACACCTAATAAACCTAGTCTCATTTAGTCAGCCCACAGACAGGAAAATCGGCTCCATACATTTTTACTTTCGAAACAAAAAAATGCACTCAATTGTACCCTCAACAAAAGAATGCAATGTACTTGCAAGAAAACGGTTTCGTGTTACTTATTCATGATGCATAAATGGCAGTATCAAGACTCATATTGATATGACTGAAATATAAAACATACTGAAATGCCTAGTAAATAGAAAATAAAATGTTGAATTAAATTGTTTTTGAACAGTTCCCACCACTCCATCAGAGCGTGCAATTTCGTGGTTGTGTCATTGCCGGAAAACGTTACAGAACACATCCAGCAAAGTATGAAACTTTGTAAAAGTATTTAATTACAATAAGCGAGTTATATTACCAAGAAACGTAATATGTGTATCGAAATTGGGGCCAGAATGAGAATATACATTACATTACAAATTGTCTACAATGTAGAATATATTCCATGCAGTCAATTCCCTAGGTCTGCAGCGATATTTTTCAGATCAAGCGCACAAACGCTGAAAGTGACGAAATATTTAATAAAAGTATCATAATGTGATACGGGTGCTCTGCCATGTATGAGTAGTCATTTCTGTGCGTGTGTGGTGGTGTGTGTGTGTGTGTGTGTGTGTATGTGTGTGTGTGCATGCGTGCACATGCATGTTTGTGTGTGGAAGTGTGCGTGCTGGCACGTGAGCTCACTCGTATTTCTAGACAAGCGGACAGAGGGGCTTTCGTGTACGGCTGTGGAAAATTAATTTCGTAAAAGGGCGGAAGAGGGGTGGCGTGAGCTGGGAGATCATGGGAACGGTAATATGAGAATTTTCTACTTTGGGGTCAGGGGCGACGCTAGCTCTGTAATTAAAGCCAATTCCGCAGGAAGTATTGTGCGGCTGTGATCAAAGGCGGGCTGCGGCTGCCGGCTGCCGGCTGCCTGCTGCGGCTGTAGCGCTTATTTCCTGGCACGGTCGCCGAGCCGCGCCGCGTGACGTGCTGCCGTCCTCACCTCCCTCCGCCGCTGCTCTGACGTGCTAATCCGTGCACAGCCAGTCGTCACAGCTTGTCTCTTCACCCGCCAACAAGTACCGCCAGCAAAAGCGTTTGCAGTCCCCGCAGCTCGTGTAATTCGTAAGAATTGGATCCAGAAACCTGTCCTGGTAACGTTTGTAAGACGTGTATATTTCTATTGTCTATTGTCAAACCACAATTTATGAAAGATGTTTATATTTTATTGATAGGATTAAGCAGGGATGGATGGAGGACAAATGTAAAGATGTGGAGACTTATCTCGTTCGTCCTCTGTTAGAATATTTTTGTGCGGTGTGCGATCGTTACCAGGTGGGATTGACGGAGGACATCGAAAGGGTGCAAAAAAGGGCAGCTCGTTTTGTATTATCACGTAATAGGGGAGAGAGTGTGGCAGATATGATACGCGAGTTGGGATGGAAGTCATTAAAGCAAAGACGTTTTTCGTCTCGGCGAGACCTATTTACGAAATTTCAGTCACCAACTTTCTCTTCCGAATGCGAAAATATTTTGTTGAGCCCAACCTACGTAAGTAGGAATGATCATCAAAAAAAAAAAAAAAAAAAAAAAAAAAAGAGAGAAATCAGAGCTCGAACAGAAAGGTTTAGGTGTTCGTTTTCCCCGCACGCTGTTCGGGAGTGGAATGGTAGAGAGATAGTATGATTGTGGTTCGATGAACCCTCTGCCAAGCACTTAAATGAGAATTGCAGAGTAATCATGTAGATGTAGATGTGGATCTCACTAGGGGTAAGACAGATACTGCCTACTGGAGAGTTAAAGAGACCTTTGGAGAAAAGGGAACCACTTGCATGAATATCAAGAGCTCAGATGGAAACCCAGTTCTAAGCAAAGAAAGGAAAGCAGAAAGGTGGAAGGAGTATATAGAGGGTCCATACAAGGGCGATGTACTTGAGGACAATATTATGGAAATTGAAGAGGATGTAGATGAAGATGAATGGGAGACACGATATTGCGTGAAGAGTTTGACAGAGCACTGAAAGACCTGAGTCGAAATAAGGCCCAGGGAGTAGACAACATTCCATTAGAACTACTGAGGGCCTTGGGAGAGCCAGTCCCGACAAAACTCTACAACCTGGTGAGCAAGATGTATGAGACAGGTGAAATACCCTCAGACTTCAAGAAGAATATAATAATACCAATCCCAAAGAAAGAAGGTGTTGACAGATGTGAAAATTACCGAACTATCAGCTTAATAAGTCACAGCTGCAAAATACTAACACGAATTCTTTACAGACGAATGGAAAAACTCGTAGAAGCGACCTCGGGGAAGATCAGTTTGGATTCCGTAGAAATATTGGAACATGAGAGGCAATACTGACCTTACGACTTATCTTAGAACAAAGATTAAGGACAGGAAAACCTACGTTCCTAGCATTTGTAGACTTAGGGAAAGCTTTTGACAATGTTGACTGGAATACTCTCTTTAAAATTCTAAATGCGGCAGGGGTAAAATACAGGGAGCGAAAGGCTATTTGCAATTTGTACAGAAACCAGATGGCAGTTATAAGAGTCGAGGGACATGAAAGGGAAGCAGTGGTTGGGAAGGGAGTGAGACAGGGTTGTAGCCTCTCCCCGATGTTATTCAATATGTATATTGAGCAAACAGTAAAGGAAACAAAAGAAAAATTTGGAGTAGGTATTAAACTTCATGGAGAAGAAATAAAAACTTTGAGGTTCGCCGATGACATTGTAATTCTGTCAGAGACAGCAAAGGACTTGGAAGTGCAGTTGAACAGAATAGACAGTGACTTGAAAGGAGGATATAAGATGAACATCAACAAAAGCAAAACGAGGATAATGGAATGTAGTCGAATTAAGTGGGGTGATGCTGAGGGAATTAGATTAGGAAATGAGACACTTAAAGTAGTAAAGGAGTTTTGCTATTTGGGGAGCAAAATAACTGACGATGGTCGAAGTAGAGGGGATATAAAATGTAGACTGGCAATGGCAAGGAAAGCGTTTCTGAAGAAGAAAAATGTGTTAACATCGAGTGTAGATTTAAATGTCAGGAAGTCGTTTCTGAAAGTATTTGTATGGAGTGTAGCCATGTATGGAAGTGAAACGTGGACGATAAATAGTTTACACAAGAATAGAATAGAAGCTTTCGAAATGTGGTGCTACAGAAGAATACTGAAGATTAGATAGGTAGATCACGTAACTAATGAAGAGGTATTGAATAGAATTGGGGAGAAGAGGAGCTTGGGGTACAACTTGACCAGAAAAAGGGATCGGTTGGTAGGACATGTTCTGAGGCATCAAGGGATCACAAATGTAGCATTGGAGGGCAGTGTGGAGGGTAAAAATCGTAGAGGGAGACCAAGAGATGAATATACTAAGCAGATTCAGAAGGCTGTAGGTAGCAGTAGGTACTGGGAGATGAAGAAGCTTGCACAGGATAGGGTTGCGTGGAGAGCTGCATCAAACCAGTCTCAGGACTGAAGACCACAACGACAACAAAGTAGGAATAATTAACATTTGTCATTTTGGAAATAATTGTGGTAGCAGAGAATGTCTGCACCAAAGTATTGTTGGCGGGAGAGACCGTATATTAATATGATTTTAAAAGGGGTGGGAGAGACCGCGTATGGATAAATTTTAAGAAAAGAGCGCTGTAATTCAATAGTTTCTCTACGTTTGTTAACACCAGCGCTTCATGTGATTGGCAAATTTCAGTTGTTTATAAAAATGTCTTACCAGTATTTTGTGTGTATACTTGTATATACACTTATAACATCTACATATGTGCACTGTTACTATGCATATAAATGTATATGTGTATACAAGGTGATTCACCTGCCCCTACTAATGGGTGTCATGGAACCCACAACACCTTCAAGTACTAAACATGGAATTTTCATAGTCTTTCTCTCGCCACGTGCATATTATTAATCCTACAGATAAAATGAACAAGACTTTTGTATAGGAAATTTAATGTAGCTTAATATTTTACTGGAATACACTTTCACTAGATACCGTGTTTTCGACTTGTTCAAGAAAAAGATAAAAAAAAGTTACACTCAGATGCATCCTAATCCCACACTCAGCCCACAACTTGGCAGAATTTCTAGTATGTTGTTCATGGCACTCCTTCCTATTACTGTACAAGAATATGAGAATCCACGAACTATTTCCCGCGTTCGACCTTTTATGCTCTTCATTGGCTGGCCTTACTACGCCTCCAGATTAGTTGAGTACATAAAAACTGTAGAATTGACGTTTGTGTAAATTTGACTTTATAACCGTGTGAATTATAGCAGCATAAAACAAACAATTACATTGTTGTACTCGACAGACCCTCTGACTACGAACCTAATGCGCCTGTAAGGCTTAAGACTGACTCGAGTTGTCAGATTAATTAGTTTATCATAACACTTAAAAGAGTCGTGCTTCTTTCGTTACACTCGTGGGCACGTTGAAATTAATAACGTTAAATGAATAACATTCTATGCTGGTGGCGTAACAGCCCAGTCAATAGACACCAAAAAAAGGTCGAATATCGGGAATAATTCATGTAACCGAAAATTTTCGTATAGTGGTAGGAGGGAGTGCCGCTAACCACATGCTACAAATTCTGGCTGGTGAGGGGTAGGTGAGGCGGTGGAGGTGCGTTTCAGTGCCATTTTGTACGTGTTTCTTGAATAAGTTGAAAACCATTTGACTTCAGTGAAACTGTACCCTAGCACAAATTTTAACTAAATCAGATTTCCTACAAAAAGTTCTGTACATTTTTCATTTAACACTAATAGCTTGCAAGGCGTTGAGGGTTGCAAAAAACCCATTGGTAGCGGAAAGTTCATCACCGGGTATGTGTGCATATACGTATATGTTGTTACTATTTCGTTGCTGATCCATCTATTATTTATCTGGTCGGTGCATTATTTATCTTACTGGGCCATGTATAATGTAGATAGAATAGTAATAATAGAATAAGGAAGCTGTGAGAAACTCCCACTGTGTTACGGAGGCAAATGACGGCGAATGGAATAGATGGAGTTACGAGGAGAGCGCGCCAACTGAGAATGAAATACTGTTCTGTCGTTTGCCATCAGGTTCGGCACATTGTAGAGAGGATGCGAGGTTAAATTATCTACAGTTTCAAGCAATTATAACCTCGGCTGGATATTGGTTCCCTAAGTAAAGATATGGAATAATTATATGATACTTAATGGCAATTTTTAATTAGACAAAAAGGAAGGAAAGAAACTATGTAAGTGATGAAGCTATGTTTATACAATGCTCTCCGGCCCTGGTGCAGCAGTTCATATGATGTTCTCCAGGCGAAGTACTGTCATTTTTTCTTTTGAGTCATTAATCTTCTGACAGGTTTGATGCGGCTCGCCAGGATTTCCTCTTCTGTGCCAACCTCCTCATTTCACAGTAGCACTTGCAACCTACGGCCTCAATTATTTGCTGGATGTGTTCCAATCTCTGTCTTCCTCTAAAATTTTTGCTCTCTACAGCTCCCTATAGTACCACGGAAGTTATTCATTGATGTCTTAAAGATATCCTCTGGTCCGGCCCCTTCTCCTTGCCAGTGTTTTCCACATATTCCTTTCTATTTTGCGCAGAACCTCTTAGTTCCTTACCTTATCAATCCACTTAAACTTTTACATTCGTCTTTAACGCCACATCTCAAATGCTCTGTTCAGGTTTTCCCACAATCCATGTTTCGCTACCATAAAATTCTGTGCTCCAAATGTGCATTCTCAGAAATTTCTTCCTCAAATTAGGGCCTATGCCTGATAATAGTTGACTACATCCCTGTCTTACACTCTTTTTCTTCGTTCTTGGACGTCCACTCTTACAATTCGCTCTTGGCTCTTGTACATATTGTATTTTACTCTTCTCTCCCTACAGCTTACCCCTATTTTTTCTCAGAATTTCGAACATCTTGCACCATTGTTTTCTTTAGAATTATAAAAACCCACACACCAGTATTTATTATGTGTTCTTTTACGAAATTGTGAACAAAATGTAATTTATATGTCTAACGTAAGTAAGTCAGTTATTGGCCAAAGTCATGTTACCTGTGATAAGACCCTGAAAGTTCCTTAAGTAGTTCTGAGGCTGTGTTATATGTTGTAGTCTAGAGTAGAGTATGGGCCCATTGGAAATCTGAAATTTTGTAAGAAAGCGGGATTGTATTTATGGAGAAAAGGGTAGCTATTTCTGGATTGAATTATTGTGATCCATTGTGCCCCTAATGTTATATGCAACCTATATCACATCCTCATAAGAGTAATGGCAAGAATTAAACAATTGCTCTGGATGAAAGGTAATCTTTTAGTCGTAACGGTAAGTTATGCAATAAATAGTATCGTATCAACGAATTAACCTACATTATTTTAATTTATTTATATTCTGATTATTTAGTAGTATGTTGTTACTGGAAGGGAATCAAAAGCTTAAATTATGAAAGACTCTGGTTTTCAAATCGTTTACATTCTCATCAGTTAAGGACATGTATTGTAGGTAATAACTTCCTGCACTGAAATATGTAAGAGATTAATCAATCTGGTCATTCAATAGATCCCAATCCAATACACAGGTATATTTCTTGTGGTTGTAAGGTGTCAGGCAAATCCAACACCTTCCAGGAAAACCCTGACTTGATAAGCAAATCCAGTAGTATGTCACATAGCTCCGAAAAAAATCGTGACATTAAATCAACCAAAGTAATACGAGTAACGAGTGAGCAAATGGGATACCACAGACTAACACAAGAATGCCTACATGCATGTCATACTTTACCACCGTGAGACAGACGCAGTTCCGTGGGGAGAAACGAGAACAGAAGGCAAGGGCAGAACCGTGTTAAGCTAGAAGGCCCTACGATAAGGGACGGACACCCACGTCGCCAGCTAACCGCTAGGACCACCCCCCAGCCCATGTTAAGACCTAGAGCCCTCCAGAAGAACAGTATAGATCTTACGATAACATTAAAAGGGCCATCCCAGCCGCAAGTTTTAGCATGAGACTTTTTCGCGTCTCTGTTACATCAGGACCACCCCCCAGCCCATGTCAAAAGATAGAGCCCTCCAGGAGAACAGTATAGATCTTACGGTAACACTAAAAGGACCACACCAGCTGCAAGTTTTAGCGTGAGACTTTTTCGCGTCTCTGTTACGTTGCAAACTTTAAAAACATTGCCCCACCACGAAAAGTATAACGTTTCTCATTGGATAGACTGAATTTTTGGAGGTGGAGCTTAAGGTTAACATTGAGACCCCGATTGGTCAGATGAAAACACAGCCAGATAGTTTTTTTTTAAACCAACTTCGGTAAATTGTAGTAAGGAGAAGTTACAAAAGAGTTGCTTCCGAGACGTCGAGTTGAGCGGAGCTGTGCTGCCCGCTGCCCTCTGACGAACCCCGACAAGGGAATGAACGCACGCGATGCCACGTAACAGCGCATAAAGCTTCACTCAGAACTGCAGAAGTCTCATCTGTTACACCCCCTTTTTGCGTGATACTAGTGTCGATCGTCAATTAAAGCTCATGGTGTTCACATTTGCCACTTGAAGTAAAAATCTGAAACGGGATGATTTTTCTGTTATATGGTTATTGAGAAGCCACATCAGCCACTGTAATTTACGACAAGTTAGATAAGTAATTAAAGATAACTGAGGGTCACTGTAGACCATTTTGATAGTTTTCTCTTTTGTGACTCTTAATTTAAACCTAGATTATAGATGTGATATGGCATAGGTCATCCTTCGATCCATTATAGAACTTGGAAACCCATTCAGGGAATATTCGTTCACATTTTTGTTGAACGTAGTTGGTTTTTATCATCCTGTATTACAACATTTCCTTTTATCAGTAGTGCAATTTATAAACAGTGTTTTGTGAGTAGAATAAAATTTCCAATGGTAAACTTAACTGCTTATTCGACGTTATTTTACCAGCTAACTAAAAATAGGAAAGCCTTGAACCCCTTCCACTAAATTTAGTTAGTATTAAGATTCTTTTACAGGGAATGCAGTGGAGCTGACGCTGAAATCATTAAGTATTTGGTTATATCATCGCTAGTCTCACTGAACTCTTCTGAACTCTACATGTCATGTGTGGTCTGGCGTCTCCTTACCAGCAACAGGTCCCAGGTTCAAACTAGTCAATTCCCTAAAAAAAACACGCTCAGCGCGTCGTTGCGCGAAAGTAGTAGGGAGACACGATATAGAACAAACAGACACCACGCAGAATGTTAGAAAATGGCGACCCTGCCAGGATGGTAAAATACCATGATTGAAGGTCGACCACATGCCTAACTAGGTCAGAAAAATATCCTGTTAAAAATTTTCGTAATAAAAAAAATTTTTTTTGAAAGGCATAAATGGTTGAAAACAATAGCTGCAGCGATAGATAGTGAGACATTCTAGCAGATACAATAGCATAATTAAGTTATGAATTTTAAAAATTGTTAGAATTAAGTTTTCTTCTCAATGCCATCGCACAGGTGGCGGATACATCGTTGACAAGTTGGTTCTGACCCAACAAGTAAGTGAATGGATTGTCAGTCTTGGGTACAATAAGTGTCAAGTCGTGTGAACAAAAAGTTTATGAAACGTGTGAGATCGTATGAGCGCATGTTGACTCGAAGTAGGGCGCGTGAATTGCTTTTAAAACAGAAAATAAGGGATTCGGAAAGATAAGCAATGGCAAATCGAGACCTTGACCGAATTGAGGTAGAGACCCAGCATGAAAATGGACAAAGGATAGAGGACAGTACAACAGACGATGCAGTATCGCGAGAAATAGGATGTATAACGCACCATAACGAGGATAATGTACGTCAAGGCATAGAAAACGTAAGTCAGCATACGACAGAGGAGCAGGAAAGTAGAGAAACAGTCGATGAGGATTCTAACTTGCGTCTTGAATACATAGAACCCATAGTACAAGTAATCAGAGCTCCCTCACCACAGGGTACAAGGAATGCGAGCAGAAACGTGTCACAGCACAGTTCAATGCAATCGGTTGCGAACCAACAGTTGGGCGAAAACACAGAGCGTAGGACGTCAGAAGAAAACACAATAGGACGCACCAAACTGGCAGTATTATTACAACAAATGACGGAAACCATGACAAGGCAAAATAAAGAAATTGCGAACCAAATTCAAATTCAGAATGAAGAAACCACGAGAGAAATTCGTGAGATTAAAGAACAAAACAAAAAAAAAATTCAGTTACACCTAAGTCTTATTGAAGACGAGGCAAAAGAATCTCGAGAAGTGATAGGAAACTTAATAACAGGTCACAATCAATTGAGAACAGACATTGACAAGGTACAAGTGGACGTACAAACATTGCGTAATGACAGTCAGGACGAGATCAAAACATTACGTAATAACACCCAGGGAGAAGTCAAGAAACTAGAGAAACAGATAATCGTAATTACTAGACCAGCAGCAGGTACAGCGCGTGGAATTGTTGAAAACAGTGTGTTACGCAAACGTATCACAAAAGCAGCGCTGAAAATGTATGATAACCGCATAGCCAAAATAGAAGCGCAAACGAAGCAACAATTTCAGAAATTGCGAACAGAGTTGTTGCAACCCGTTGAAGAGCGCAGTGAACAAGATCGAACAAGCACTGAGTCTGCAACCACATCCGTATCTATAACGGCACCGGAAAAACAAGCAATTAACGAAGATATCATGCATTTTCGAATCCAATCACAGGCGGAAAGTAACATACGTGAAATCAGACAGCCTGCACAGCAACAAACACGTTTCGAAATTCTTGATGAACAAACGTCATCACAAACACATGCGGAACCACAAATGTATGTTTCAAGACAGTTTGGATCGTGCAATGAAGCAGCAAGGTTAGCCAGACGAGATACCGAACCAATACCTGACAATGGAAAGCCAGGTAGCTAGAGTACAGTGCAATGCATTCAGCTACACGTTCACAACCGATGGAAGAAAATTATTGCGTACCACTCCAACGATACTAGGCAAGGGTAGTCGAAAGTTACAGTGGACAGTATCCAATGGATCTACCACAACCGGAAAGAACGACGGGAGAAATGATCAGAAACAAAAGTGGCGAAGAATCGCGAGTTTCATATGGAACTACGACGAAGTACGACAACGATCATTTCCTCACAGTCAGAAAATTTCAACACTTTCGAGAAGGAAACTCATTACATCCACGACTTTTATTGATCAATTCCGAGTAGGATTACCAGAACACTGGACGCTAGCACACAAATTAGACTTTATATGTGCACACATGTCAGGAACAGTCGCAGAAACCATGCAGAATGTTGCAGCGACATGCCGATCGTACGAAGATTTCAGACAGAAGTTTCTCTCACGATATTGGTCCAGCGAAGCACAGAACAGAGTGAAGTACGAATTATTACAGAACCCATATTTTGAAAATTCAGGAGAGAAGAGTCCCATGAAATTTTTCAAATTAATGGCAAAGAAAAATCAATGCTTACATATACCATACAGTGACGGAGAGTTGATTAAATTATGAGCGATGAAGCTACCATTGAAATACCAGCAATCATTAGCAGGTCGCGGAGGCAATGACGTCGAAGCATTTAAAGGTATTCTAAGAGAACTAGAGTTCATATTTTCGGAAGATGACGCAAGAAAAAGACGAAGCGCACGTGAAAACGAAAGCAAAAAGCAGTGGAATCCACAAGACACAGTACGAAAAAACAATAATTACGAACCACGCGATAACTTCGCACCAAGAAACGACAATAGATTTCAACAAAGAACCGGTTATGGATTTAGAAGAGAATATTTCAATAACCATAACCACTCAGGAACGGCAACAACTATTACAGAAGGAATAACGACAGCCGGATCGGGTACTGGAGAACCAATAGACCGACAAATTATCAACAAAGAAACCACTATCAACAAGCTGAACAAGAAAAGAGAATACAGATAGAAGAGGTGGAGGTACACCAAACCCCGATAAACGTTCGAATTGACAGCTAAGCGCCCATGCCAAAGAGAATGACGCACCGACCCAGGATAATTGCAGCATCTTGAACAGAGAAATAAAAATCTTATCACGAGAAAATGAGAAGGAAGAAACAAATCCGCAGGGAGCAAATGAAAACGAAGACAAGAAAATAACAATATCGTGTTGGGATGAAATTAATTGGGAGAATACTGACGAGGAAGATGAATTTCCAGAGGCATGCTCAACGAATATAGGAGGAAAGGACGAGGTAATGAGTATTGCAGAGCTATTTGAGATGGAAACCAGGGAAATCGAATTCAATGAGGATAATGCGCAGTCGACAGAAGTTGAAAATAAGTTACGAGTGGGCGCACAACCCAACGTATATAATGAAGGAAGTTATGAAGCAATAATTAGAGCATTTAGATGCGATTATGTGGAAGTAGCGACGAAGAAGGAGAAGATAGACGAGGATGAGGAAAAAGTAGAGGATGTTGAAGAAAGCGTAAATGAAGGAAGAAATAGAGAAGAGGAAATAAAAGAGAAAGAAGTAGCAGTCGAAGCTTATCCTACAGAAAGTTCGAATTCACAATGGAAAGTCCTAAAAAGACTGATGTATGATTCAGTGGAGGATTCGTTGATGCAAGAAGAAGAAGAACAGAACCAACACTTTCAAATTCAACCAATTGTGAAAGCCATGGTAAATGATATCTCAATCAATATTGTAATTGATAGCGGAAGTGAACTGACTGCGATCTCAGGAAATATATTCATGCAGTGTAATGCCAATGAGGAATTGCCAGTTCTGAAAACACGTAAGATTAAAGTAAGAGGTCCTATTAGAAACAATGCTGCGGAAGTTACCAGACAAACAAGGTTAACACTTTCGTGTCAAGGTCAAAAGATCGAAGCCAACTTCGTGATTACCTAAACTAACTGTAGATTTGATTATAGGTGCAGATTTTTTAAATGAGAGACGAGCGATAATAGATATGGGGAAACGTAGCGTAACATTCGGGAATGTCACTCTTCTCTTTGAGCAAAGCTAAAATTAGACGAAATACCAGTTATAAACCAACAATTAAGAATGACGCAAGATAAAGAGGATGAAGAATTAGAATGGTATGCACAAAAGGGGGAATCGCCTCAACTCATGTTAGAAGTCCATAAAGAAATCGACGAGAAATTGCAAGAAGTTCAAGGTATTTCGCAACACAGTAAAAGAGAATTAGAGGGTATTTTACGAGATAAAGCAGAGGTATTTTTACCTAAGACTAGCGGTATTCAACACTTTCACTACAAGTTTGAAGTAAAACAGCACAAACCATTTAGAGTGCCACCCTATACAATCCCATTATGCTACAGGAATAAAGTATTCCAGGTGACATCTAAAATGTTAGATGACAATATTATTGAACCAGCTAACTCCACATATAACAGCCCGCTCCATATTGTACAAAAACGAGATGGAAGCATCAGGTTAGTGCTTGATTCCAGACAGATCAACACAATCATAATCACTGAGACAGATCACCCAAAAAATTAGAGGAATTGATACAAAACTTCCACGGTGCTAAGATATTTTCATCAATTGATTTACGGAGTAGTTTCTGGCAAATAGAATTGGCCCCAGAATGTAGAAAATTTACAGCATTTATCGTATTCGGTAGATGTTACCAGTTTAAACGATTGCCATTTGGTTTAAACATATCATCAGCATCGTTTATTAGGGGATTTAATACTATACTCAGTCCTGAAATTTTACAAAAAATTACTTGTTATGTTGATGATGTGATTATAGCAGAACCCTCTTGGGAGCATCACAACGACACACTAAATCAGTTTTTACAAATCATGAAAGAGCATGGGGTCACAGTAAATATAACAAAATCCAAATTTGGAGGGCGAGAGGTCAATTTTCTAGGACACATAATTTCCGAGAAAGAGTAATGCCCCACCCAGAAAGACTAACGGCAATCAAAGAATTCTGTACTCCATATAATAAGAAAACTCTCAGAGGATTTCTAGGTCTCACAGGATTCTATAAAAAATTTATTTGGATCGACTCTCTCGCAACACCATGCCTATGTGCACTGACTGGAAAAAACACGCCATGGGTATGGGATTAGCAAGCCAATGAAGAATTTTTAAAAGTGAAAAACGCACTAACAACAGCACCGATTTTAGCACATCCTGATCTAACACAAAATTTTTGTATGGCCACTGATAGCGCGAAAACAGGTTTAGGAGTTGTTTTATTCCAAGAATACGAACAGGCAGGGCTAAGATCATATAGAACAATTGCATTTGCCAGTCGGGTACTTACAAAAAGCGAGAAAAACTATTCAGTCACGGAGCTGGAAGCATTGGTCGTTCTATGGAGCTTCCAACGTTTTCGATACTTCCTATTCGGAAGAAAAACAAAAGTATACGCTGACCACAAAGCATTAGAATTTCTGTTATCCGCCAAACTAACTCATGGGAGGTTAGCCAGATGGATGTTAATACAACAAGAATTTGACTTCACTATTACACACATACCAGGACCAGCGAATGTATTAGCAGATGCTTTATCACGATATCCACAGGGCGCACCGAATAACATAGGTTTGGAAGCAGCAGAAGACCAGTTTACAATGTACTGTATGAAACAAGTACCTTTCGAAACTTACATTACGACAGCATTGAAAAACATAGGCAAAGAACAGGACAAGGATCCCAAAATAATAGGAATCAAACACAAGTGGAGAAGTAAGTATTTTCCAGACATTCGACAGCACTATCTCGTAGAAAAACAATGTTTTATTTTTTAGACGAAATGTTGCAACGAATGAACGGTTAATTTATATCCCAGATGAACTAATTAATAAGTACATATAGTATACACATTTAAGTAATGGCCACTTTGGGCCAAAGAAATGCTTTTTAAAAATAAAACAAACAAGCCATTTTCCTAATATGGAAAGACGAATTAGAACAGTATTAGTCAAATGCAAAAAAATGTATGAGGGCTAAACACGTCACTTTCGAAACCAAACCACCTATGTTTCCAATAATCCCTAAAATATTAAAACAAATGGCTGCAACAGATTTGATGGGGCCCTTCCCACGCACAAAAAATGGATATATTTTCATATTTGTCGTTTTGGAACTTACTTCTAAATATGTTACCTTGACACCACTAATATGGGCAACAGGTCTTACTATAAGTAAAATATTTAGACAAGATTTTCTCAGACAAGTAGGTCGAGTGGAACGAATAATTTCGGATAATGGCCCACAATACAGATCAGTGCAATGGCAGAACACGTTAAAACAACACAAAAAAAAACCATCTACATAAGTACAAACCTAGCATAAATCCAGCAGAACGATCTACGAAGGACATAGGCACTTTATGCCGATTATATGCAGGCAAAAGACGCAACGCTTGGGATATATACCTTAAAGATTTTCAAGAAGTAATAAATGAAATGCCACATAGCACTACACTACTACCTCCAGTTACTGTACTTAAAAGTATTGAACCCCCAAACATAACCAGAGAAAATGTTAGATTTCCTATTGTACCAAGTCAACAGCACAAACATTTCATAGCAACAGCACTCTCCATCATCAGAAATGCAGCCATTAAAAGAAAAGAAAGAGGATATAGAGCAGCAATCAAAAGAACATTCTCAGTAGGCCAGAAAGTATTTGTAAAAACACACCATCTCTCCAGCATACAAAGGACCTGTCATAATTAGCCAAATTGCTCATGATAATACTGTGGAACTAATGAACCCAAAAACAGGCAAAACCTTATGACTTCACCATGTGAGCCATAACAAAACGTTTGAAGATTACTTTTATTTCTGGTAAATACTCAGCACAATATTTCAAGATTATGTTGCAGATAAGATCGTCAGGAGGAAGAAGAATGAAGAGAGAGGAAGGTGGGCAAAAGAAAGTAGTTTCAATAAAAACAAAAACAATAATAACACCAATAGTACCATAGAGTAAGGTGAAGGGATAAAGTGTAGATAGTTTAACAGCATGAAATACTAAAATGCTATACACCACGACACTACACAAAAATAAAAAACGAATTTGAGGATTCTTGTAGACGTTAAGACTCAAAATATCTTAGAATTGTAACATGGAAAGGGCGCCAAAATTTGTAAAGATTTTAAGAAGGCCTAAAACAATGTAGGTACTAGACATATGTTAGACGATTATAAGTAAAACTTTTTGTAAGAACCATTGCAAAAACTCCAGCAAGGACGAGATGCAACGACCCACAAGTTGCAACGCGAGAAGTATCATGAAAGGAAAGGACGTAATTAGCAAGTCACGATTCCTACAAGGCAGAAGCATCGATAGAAGGGAAAGGACAGCGAGACCAACAGAAGGCCCTTGTAGCCGAAGTGGGCAGTAAATAAATCTGCTGCCAAGCTGAACCACAGGGTGGCAGAACCCTGCTGGGACGGAATGCGGAACCACGCAGTGGTGGAAGCCTGCAGAGACACAACAGGACACCGAATGCCAGAAGGGTCTCCGAATACCCCGACTCAGTGGAGCGAGCAAAAAATGGCCCGATGAGATGAGCGCTCGCGCAAGCCACCACTGGCAAAAAAAAAAAAAAAAAAAGTGTGAAAGTCACACTACTGCTATTAAACAGCACGCTGATGCACGAAACCGAAGAAAACTTCCACAAAGTAAAAATGACACGCCCAAACAATTTATCAAACTGTTACTAAGAGGAGAACTTCAAAGTGACTAGTTATCAATAAATATTTCCATATCCTGCCCAGAGAAGAACCAAGAAGCAAGTAAGAAGCAGAGAAAAAGCAGGAAGAACAGAAGTTGAAGATTCGCAAGATAGAGACCAAGAAAGAAGATGGGTGAAGAATAGACGACATACCTTCCCAAATCCCTATCCTATTGTAAACTAGTCGTGTGCGAAGTATTACAACGAAAAACGACCGCTTTCAGCGACACATAACGATGACTTTCACGCATACAAAGCCAGAAAACCACGAGATTCTGCACTCACAGCTCCATTCCATTATGGGACCTCCACAACAGCAACACACACTTGCAAAGCAAACAAGGAACGACGAACGAAGCTGTACATCAAATACTTCCCCAAATCCATCTCGCTCAAGTCCATCACCTTCCTGCAAAAAACATCTGCCAACGTCATGCTTAAACTACAAAATAACAGTCATTGACTATGGACTTAAGTAAAAAATAGACTATCGATAAAAATAAGTCATTAGTTCTGAAATGGACAGTATATAAAGAACCAAAGTAAGGCATAACAAACACTAAAACTATATGCCACTTATTTTCTCCTCATAAAAATAAAAGAATAACTACATTTTACTTATTTTCTCATTATAAAAACAAAGAATAAAAAATTATCTTGCTAGATGTTTTCCCTTTTTTTTTTTACATTTGTATCATTTGTTAGGATACTATCTCAATACTTGTGGATGTATGTTTCTTTCTAAAAGCAATTCTTGGAAATAATTCTTATTTGTTAGTGTAACAATGTTGCTAAAGCCCTCCAGAAGAACAGTACAGATCTTACGATAACACTAAAAGGACCACACCAGCTGCAAGTTTTAGCGTGAGACTTTTTCGCGTCTTTGTTACATTGCAAACTTTTAAAAACATTGCCCCACCACGAAAAGTATAACGTTTCTCATTGGATAGACTGAATTTTTGTAGGCGGAGCTTAAGGTTAACATTGAGACCCAGATTGGTCAGATGAAAACACAGCCAGATAGCTTTTTTTAAACCAACTTCGGTGAATTGTAGTAAGGAGAAGTTAGGAAAGAGTTGCTTCCGAGACGGCGAGGTGAGCGGAGCTGTGCTGCCTGCAGAGATTAATCAATCTGGTCATTCAATAGATCCCGATCCACTACACAGGTATATTTCTTGTGGTGATATGGTGGTATTTTAAAATAATGCAGTAACAGTCAACATCTCTGGGATGGAATCTCAGTATTCCATCTGTCTGCATCTAGAGTAAATCCTATTTTCAAGTATGAAAACGTTTTCGATATATTTGTGTAGCGTGAGGCGAGAGATGGGTACCAACCCCGTATTTACCTAGCCGGATGTGGGAAAAGACCTTACAACTACCTCCAGGCTGGCCAGGTCACCAACCCTTGTCGTTAATCGGCAAAGATCATTCTACTTGGAGCAGGTGCCATTACCTGAATCCCAGAACCTGCCTGACAAAAGTAGCCAAACACTCATAAGGGGAAGAAACGAATTGTGAGGATATGTGATGTTGTACCAAGGATTACAAAATCAAGCGAAATTCATTACGACCCTGGCAATAAGAGCCACTTATGAGCGTGAAGGTGTGCCCACTCTGACCTGGATGTATACACTTATTCGTTTGCGAAGATTATCCTAAGGCCATGGTCTCTTCTGCTGAGCCAAGTTGGCCACACTGTCCTAATATTCCGGATACTGTCACTAACACGGATATGACGTCCGCGCTGGTCCCACAAATGCATGCGACGAAATTCCCTAACCAGGCTGCTGCCAGTCTCCGACCAGCGGTGCTACATGATACTAACTAATGCAGGAAATGTTGGTTGTTGTCGAATTATAAGAGGCTACGATGTGTGTGGCGCACGAAACGTTTTTGCAAACCAAAGCTTGATTGGAAACTGAAAGCGTTAAAATAACTGGGTAAATCGTTTGGGATCACTCGTATACCGGGTGTGAGAGAGATGCTTAATCAGTGAGGACAGTAGCTTCAAAGACAGTATTTCGCATAGTTTGAATCTTTGAATGGGTAGGATTAAAAAGTTTTGGCCTATCCATATTCCTCATTAGGTAGTATAAGCTGTTAAGTCTTATGTAGCATGTTATTCTTTTCTGTAATTGTGTAATTGGAAGAAAACCGGCACATTGTTGTGTAAGCAATTTTTGTTTAATGGATCAAAAGCCTATGAGCACTATGGGACTTACCTGCTGAGGTCATCAGTCCCCTAGAACTTAGAACTACTTAATCCTAACTAACCTAAGAACATCACACACATCCATGCCCGAGGCAGGATTCGAACCTGCGACCGTAGCGGTCGCGCGGTTCCAGACTTTAGCGCCTAGAACCGCTCGGCCACTCCGGCCGGCAATTTATATATATATATATATATATATATATATATATATATATATATATATATATGAGATAAATAATTTATATCTTGGTTCACAGGTACTGCTATCATAGTTAAAACTGACTGCAACAAAGAAAACGATAACGCGCATTTTCACAGCACAACATTTTCTTTCTCACAAACAAATTGTCGTTTGAAAAAATATAGAGCCTATGTCCCTCTAAACGTGCAGTAGTGTATTCTTTTAAAATTGTAAGTAAATTAGACATGAACTGTTCTCGACTTATGTTAACATATTTTTAGAAAAACGCGCGTGATACTTTCATCCGAACATTTCTTAGAGTATCAGTTAAAAATATGAAAATGAATCGGTCACGAATGTTTCAAGGTTTTCTACTAGAAGTTTTTCCATTACTTTTACAAACTCCGTATGAACCCGCAAATCCCTTTGCAACCCTGTACTTTCCTAGTGCAGGTCCTTCCAATTTCAGAGAACGTGCAGAATTTCCTTTTAAGCAACTCCGTCTTTCTTCTCCATAATTTTTGAAGTCAGTAGTAGAATATTTTTCATACCCTCTACGAAAGACTTCTTCATAAAGCTTCTTAAAACACCTGTTTCATTGTATTGTATGTCATTTTATAGAATAACGCGCCCGAAAAACAGCTGACAGCAAAGGGGATCAAACATATCTAAAGGAAAGCAAATTTATGTTTCATTTAGTGCTCAAAATAATGTACAGCTAGTTCATAGTAAGAGTTCAATTTATATCCGATCATAGTCTTCTGTGTTGACTGCGTTCTGCCGTAGATATTTTGGAGGGAGTGGTAGCTTCAGGTGCCTATGTGTTAGGGAATTATCATTTCCGAGAAACAAGGAATATTTAGGAGTACTGTGGCAGGAGCAGTGCAAACATCAGCTCTCAGGCATTTGCGGCGATTTTCAAACGAAAAATATAAGCGAGAGTCAATCAGCCCAGCAGCATTACGCTGTACACTTTGGAAGTCTTGCAATTTAATTGACGCATTACACTTAAGTAATTGCAATATTTCAAACAGTAATATATTGGGAAGCAACTTTTTAAATTACTGGAAGTGATTTCAGGAGATTTCTTTTACCAAATACGAACTTTTAAGGGATTGTTGTTTGCTGATGTTGTAAAAATTTTCATAAGCGGTGGTTCATATTCTGCGGTTGATGCTCTGAGCTAGAACACTGACAAATCCACGAATTTTGATTAATGGCGACTCCTAGTCTGAAAATGAATTGGTCATAGAAAGAGTGAACAATTACTGTAGACTAGACTTATTTCAAGAATCCAGTAGTTAAATGTAACTAAGAATTTTAGTAATTGTAGTGATGATTATTTCAGTTAACGCAATACAATCAAATATGGGAGTCCGATCTCCGCTATTGCACTAATATTTACAAGGAAGATCTGAGCTGCATATTTTCGTGTGAGATATTTCTGGTATCTAGAGACGCATTTGTGACGCCAGCACGCTTAGTAAGCAGCAACGTTGGATACACGATTAGAAAACACATTTCTTGTAATTAGCTTGCCGTAGAAAGGCAAGAAATGGAATCGAACTGTAGCACTGAAACCATATGCGTCGCCTTGTGAACATGAGAGAAAGGATGTGCTTTTACGAGTATTTGGAGATCATTCTTACCTGCTGCCTCCTTCTGCAGCAGTACGGACATAGACCGCCATTGCATTAATAGAACTAGGGACTAGATCGCTCACGGGTGGTAAATGTGATAAAAAATAGTAATTAAATATTAACCTACAAAGAAGGTTGATTTGTAGCAATATCTTTACCTTCTCCCATTTCCTACTGAGTGGAATACTCAGAACACAGTACACCCGTCACGAATGTAATAATGCCCGAGAAATGTCCCCAGCAGAGCTCTTCGATCCAACAGAATTCGATCACAACTTCCTCCTATTCACTGCCCCTAACGCATTCGATCTCTATTGAGCACTTTCCAAAACGCGTCGCAACGTTGTCCAAGATGTCCCCTGAATCAAATGGGATAACTATCTGGAACTCATAGGCACCCACTAACATTCCAACACTGTGATAACACTTCTCATGCTTCTTCCTTCTCGCAGCAAACCTTATTAGACGCCACATCTGCATGGATGTGGCGTCTAATAAGGTTTGCTGCGAGAAGGATCAAGCCTATTTGCCCTAGCCGCTCTCGCCACTTGCTCCTCCTCCGGGAATACCTGCTGACTCGTGACGAGAATACACGCACATGTCATCGGAAAATACAGTCGTAAATCGAAACAGTAGTGCTAAAATATTGCAGGATTGGACGAGAACGTCGTTCATGTTTGATGTTATACACTCCTGGAAATGGAAAAAAGAACACATTGACACCGGTGTGTCAGACCCACCATACTTGCTCCGGACACTGCGAGAGGGCTGTACAAGCAATTATCACACGCACGGCACAGCGGACACACCAGGAACCGCGTCGTTGGCCGTCGAATGGCGCTAGCTGCGCAGCATTTGTGCACCGCCGCCGTCAGTGTCGGCCAGTTTGCCGTGGCATACGGAGCTCCATTGCAGTCTTTAACACTGGTAGCATGCCGCGACAGCGTGGACGTGAACCGTATGTGCAGTTGACGGACTTTGAGCGAGGGCGTATAGTGGGCATGCGGGAGGCCGGGTGGACGTACCGCCGAATTGCTCAACACGTGGGGCGTGAGGTCTCCACAGTACATCGATGTTGTCGCCAGTGGTCGGCGGAAGGTGCACATGCCCGTCGACCTGGGACCGGACCGCAGCGACGCACGGATGCACGCCAAGACCGTAGGATCCTACGCAGTGCCGTAGGGGACCGCACCGCCACTTCCCAGCAAATTAGGGACACTGTTGCTCCTGGGGTATCGGCGAGGACCATTCGCAACCGTCTCCATGAAGCTGGGCTACGGTCCCGCACACCGTTAGGCCGTCTTCCGCTCACGCCCCAACATCGTGCAGCCCGCCTCCAGTGGTGTCGCGACAGGCGTGAATGGAGGGACGAATGGAGACGTGTCGTCTTCAGCGATGAGAGTCGCTTCTGCCTTGGTGCCAATGATGGTCGTATGCGTGTTTGGCGCCGTGCAGGTGAGCGCCACAATCAGGACTGCATACGACCCGAGGCACACAGGGCCAACACTCGGCATCATGGTGTGGGGAGCGATCTCCTACACTGGCCGTACACCACTGGTGATCGTCGAGGGGACACTGAATAGTGCACGGTACATCCAAACCGTCATCGAACCCATCGTTCTACCATTCCTAGACCAGCAAGGGAACTTGCTGTTCCAACAGGACAATGCACGTCCGCATGTATCCCGTGCCACCCAACGTGCTCTAGAAGGTGTAAGTCAACTACCCTGGCCAGCAAGATCTCCGGATCTGTCCCTCATTGAGCATGTTTGGGACTGGATGAAGCGTCGTCTCACGCGGTCTGCACGTCCAGCACGAACGATGGTCCAACTGAGGCGCCAGGTGGAAATGGCATGGCAAGCCGTTCCACAGGACTACATCCAGCATCTCTACGATCGTCTCCATGGGAGAATAGCAGCCTGCATTGCTGCGAAAGGTGGATATACACTGTGCTAGTGCCGACATTGTGCATGCTCTGTTGCCTGTGTCTATGTGCCTGTGGTTCTGTCAGTGTGATCATGTGATGTATCTGACCCCAGGAATCTGTCAATAAAGTTTCCCCTTCCTGGGACAATGAATTGGCGGTGTTCTTATTTCAATTTCCAGGAGTGTAGTTTCCATTAACTGCTCCAAGTATTTGAAATCGTTCAACTGATTCGCTGTCTGATATCAGCAAATCTAATGACTTTGCAACTTATATCTCCGACAGCTGCACAATTGGCGGCTGACCCACATCTAGACTGCGCTCTATTTCCTGCAGTCCACAAACGTGCAGGTATCACTCCCTCATCATCTTCTTAGACAATACTTTAAAAAAAGAAGGAAAGAACTCCTCCCGAACAGGCCATGAAGACCCAACGACATAAAATGCTTTGGCATAAAATGGTTAACAAACTAGCCAGTCAGAAAATAAACTGTGGTTAACAGCGTCAATTGCTCTATGGAAACCTGACCATCAACAACGTAACACTAGTGATTTCACTGTATTCTTGATGGTGTGCGGATCTAGTGGAAGTCAAACTTTGCCGATCTCCCTTGTTATCTAACACCAAGCGAGATTTAAATATGTAAATTATTAATGAGCAGCTAGTTTTGCATTTGACTGATCATTAAATCACATGGGGAATTGTTTTGCTCTTGACATCGATCGAAACCCAGTATCTGTAGGTAATGCAGACTATGCAAAGCACTCCTGACTAACCGAGACTTTAAACGCAGGTGTGATACTCATTATTGACGAAACATAAAGAGATGTGATACGAATAATTTTAACTTGTATCAGTAAATCTGAACTTGAAGATCTGAACAAAAATCCTTATATTGGTCTCGAGTTACTATCCGACATCTATTGTCCCTCTCTACTAATCACGAAAGAGGTTAAATATAATTTGATTCCCAAGAAACAAACTGGAAATGACGTGAAGTATTGCTTTGGACAAGGGATTCGAACTCATCACTCAATCAGATTACTAACTAAGCATAATCATACGTGAGATATTCAATTTTCTCAGCAGTAGCGAGAGATTTGAAACTGATATGACAAGACATACGGAATTATGTACATTCTCGAGATTCAAACACGGAACTTGTCGCTGTTGTTTTTTAGACGCGGATGGAAATTAGTAACAGGATTATTTCAACAGCAGTAAGATAGGCGGGGTTCGGAGCTGACTGGATATCGAATGACACGTGTATCGTCATTGACTAAACAAAGAGACGTTAACTATCGAATTATTTTTCACCAATTTCTGGGAGTGGGATGTTTGTAGTCGACAAAATGTAATGAAAAGTTACGCGAGTCGAAACCGTCACATATCTTCATTATTGACAACGAATGAAAAGACGTTCAAAATCGATATTATTTCCCACGATAAGACAGCTGTGTTCATACTAGTGATGGAAAAGATACGATGTAAATTGTGTCTGACAAAGGTTCGGGCATAGACACGCGTCTCACGTGGAGACTTTGAAGACATCGGAATCTTGAGGAAACGAAGAATTCGTGGAACAGTATCGTTCCGAAAATGATCAAACACCACGAAAGAAAGAGCCCAGTACAGAACCAATATATTCAACATACAAAGCTCATATAAGTGATGGGATAACTACCCTGTGACCTGACATGATGCTTTGTTCATAAACTAAAACTAAAATGCGAGTGTAAGAAATGTTTTGGTGCCACCTCTGCCTCTGTTGTGTTCCAGTCTAACCTCTAGTATGTAGCATCACATTTAATATGAATCTCGAAACATGGTGCAGTTATATGTTCTTAATTTTGCGTAACTAGAGGTGATAATCTTCTGTTCGTGTCTAATAAAATCCGATGTCTCAAGTAGTAATCGAACTCAGGCCGTAGGTTCACCAACCTTCTATCATTCTATCAGACCACCGAATGCAGTATGTGCCAGTGTAATGAAACTGTCGTATCTCAGTTGCGCTAAATTGAACATAATTCGGATTCCCTTACTCCCTGGAGTAGTTTGCTGCTTATTCAATGCATTGATTTTCTTGTCTGAGCGAATCGCTATTAACCAGCGGCCTCTGCTATCCAGCGTTACGTTCAACTTGATTTTTAATCAGTAAAATTGCGATGCCCTAAGGGTCATCTACACAAACTGCCAACATCATAGTAAGCGAAATTTTCCACAGGAAGTGTTGCCTTTTACTTCAGATACTCTGCTACACTACCTGCTTATGGTAAACGTAAAGCAGTTCAAAAGGAAATTCCACTTGCTAAACCACATTCTTTCTTAATTTAGTAAAGCTGAAGTCGGCCGCTAGACTGGCATTCGTGAGGACAACTGTTCAAACCCGCGTCCGGCCATTCTTATTTAGGCTTTCCGTGATTTCCCTAAGTCGCTTCAGGCAAATTCCGGGATGGTTCCTTTGAAAGAGCACGGCCGACTTCCTTCCCCCTGCGATGGGACCAATGCTCTCGCTGTCTGGTCCATTCCCCCAAATCAAACAACCAACCTCAAGTCGTGTGTCTGCTAACAATATCAATCTGTTGGAGGTTCAGAGATATTTTACTTTATTTTCTAATCGACCAGTAATAGCAAACCCTTGGAAATATGTTTCTCTGAAGGAGCTCTCGTGATTACCTGTCCTGGGCAAAACGATTTCTGCGCCAACTGCGAACTGCACTTAACGTTAGCCAGGTTCAACCCATAAGATTGCAAAGAATCCACGCCTTTGATGCTATGATGTAGAGCGGACGCTTCTGCACTCACACCGGCAAGCATTAATGTATGTAATATCGTACTTTGGTTTTTAGCGTGAAATAACTTCGCTATACTGAGTATAGCTCACGCAGTAATAACAACGTTTTCACGCAGAATATGACATGAGAAATACTAAGTACGTAATCTACCATTGCCACAAAATTTACCTGAAAATGAGCTTGGTGCATACGTTTACGGCGACTTTGTTTTCTCGTGTTGTAATCAATCGTCGCTTTACTTTTAGAGAGCGTAGTATAGTTCTTTTGATGGTACCTTGAACGTTGCGTATTTGAAGTTTATGAATACCGGTGTTTATCGATTATGAAATGGAGCGTTAATGGAGTAAAGTTTAGAATTTGTGCCATTTTCTTCCCATTCCATTTAATACAGGGATTGAGGAAGGACGGTGTAAGAAGGTCGATTTGTGATACTGATGAAATCACACCAGAAAAATAGTGCTCCCGTTGCATTTAAGATTGATTTGAATGAATTATTCGCCATTTGTCACGAAGAGATGAAATGCTGCTCTCCAGTGAAACTGGAACCTAGAACCTAGACAACCTTGGCTTTATAGCGTGACGTCGTTTCTAATGACCTAGCGACTAACTGCAGCTTTTACTGCTCCCTTATTTTCCTAGTGATAGCTAAGGCGGATAATTCACAATGAAAATAAGAGACTTAGACACATTTTCTGCACGTAATGACCTTGTAACCAAAAAAGACAGCATTCAGTCACTGGATAACACACCATAAGTGAAAGTCATTCAGAATAATTAAATGAAATACCAAGAAAGTAACAAGTAAATTTAGCTAGATAAGTTTGTGTCACTCCAGGAGGTAACTCGACTATCGCAGAGTAGCCAGATATATTTTACGGCGTTGCCAAGTGGCACTCAGCCTCACAGCACGAAGGGATACGTTCCCACGTTCCCACAGCCAATGTGTTTCTTAAGAGGACAAGCAATCCAATGGTAAAGCTCACAGAGACAGTCGCCAAAATGACAGATGCCTAAAATACGGCAGGTATAATCAAATGTATGTAAACCAGCAGAAACACCATGAATTAAGAGCAGAAAAAATTAACTGAACGGCCCTCATCATAGCTTATTTTTGTTGTAGTCTCTATGCTATCGGAATACTCATATGAGAATTGAGTAGGGATAATTGCTAGAAGAGACCTGTTAAGTTAAGTGTAAATAAGGAACTAAGTTAGCGCTCATCTTAATTAAGAGCTCAATGGCAGCAAGTTCTTAGACAAAAACAAATTTAAATATGCAGACTGGAGTGTCGTTTTCACGCAACGACCCACAGAAGCGCTGGAGATACGAATGTGATGTTGCTGTGTGCCGTTATGTATAAACGCCACATCAGGTTGTCATTTTCTTATTTACACTTAACGTGGCAGGTTTATTCTAATGGAGGAGTATCCATTATTCTCAAATCAGTATTCTGATAATACAGAGATTAATAGAAAAATAAAATAATGACAGCTATGACGAAGCGAACCGTCCTATTAATTTCCTCTGTTCTTAATTTTTGATGTTTCGGTTGGCTTTAACAAATTTGTTATACCTGCCGCTTTTTGAGCATCCATCACTTTAGCGGCTGTTTTCGTTATGTCTTTGAAAAACAAAGTAATACCACTGGATTGCTTAGACCGCTTTACAAACCCCTCGCCTGTGAAAACGCCTTAATTTCTGCTGTGAAGATGATTTGCCACCGTTGTAGAATATGTTTGGGAAACCTGTAACAGTCGAGTAATTTCCTGGAGTGACACAAATTTATGTTACTAAATACATTTGATACCTAGTTGGTATTTCAATTAGATATTCCTAATGATTTTCACATATGGTGTGTAAGCTAACCGTCGAACTCACGTTTTTACTCTAGGAAGGTCATTCCACGCGGAAAGTACCTCTAAATCCCTCTTTCATTGTGAATTATCCTAGCCATTACTGTGACAATGATGAAGTACTGAATGCCGCAGTTGGTCGCAATGTTACCGAAGACACAAAAAAGCTTGCCCATCAAAAGCTCCAATCGAAGAGCCAGCAGTGAAGCCCAGACCCTGAAGAAAAAATTATATGATTAGATAGTACGTAGTGAATAGACGATATGCCTTTTTACGAAGCTCTAGTACGTGAAAAGTAATACAATTATGTAAATATAGTTTTAAAAAGAAGGTGGAAACGCGGCACTGTAAAGAAGATGCCGTGTTGGTTCTAGGTTCCAGTCCCGCAAGAAACCAGCCTTTTATCCTTTATATAATGGAGCTACAGTCTTTGAGCGTCCTGAATGTGGCGAATGATTCATGTTAAATCGATCCTAAATGAAGCGAGAAAATTTGTGACGTGATTTCTTCGATAGCACTCACCCATTCATGGCACAAACGTTCGAGTTTCTTTCATTGCCTTAAGCCCTCCATTAAATCAGATGGGATCAAAATGTCGCAAATATCAAACTATTTTCCGTTTAACGCTCCGCTTCGAACCCATAAACAATGCTACTCATAATGAATTTTATCTCTTCAGCAGAGTGTGTGCTAATATTTAATACCCTGGCAGATTGAAACTGTGTAACGGAGAGTCTAAATCGAGATCTTTGCTTCCCGCGATTCGACAAGCAACTCCTGACTTGACCCGGGGACTAGCCATACCCCCTCCATTCCGTCTGAGCTCCAAGCTAGCGACCAATGAGTGTTCAGAAGTGGGCGAAACCGAGTATCCAATCAGATAGCGCCTTATAAAAGCTGTATTGCCGGGCTGGGAACAGCTGATGTTTGTTGTAGTCTAGTAGGAAAGTACATGCAAAGGCATGGATATTTATATTTAGTTGTGAAAATTTGTTTTTTTTCTGTGAAAGTTATATTTCTTCGCGGAAATTATACGTGCTTCTTTATGAATAGTGTGCTAAGATTACAACAAGTACGAATATGTTGTGCCTTAATGATGATTATCCGCCGTAAAATCGGAGAACTGTCGATTTATCGCGTAGAACGTGTGGTTGTTACTATAAACCTTGAATGTAATTTACTGATGATTTTGTATTAACACAATGAAATATAATAATCATTCTACTGTAGAACAATAACACTGTCAGCTTGAGAAAACGTGACAAATCACGAATTTTGGTGAGCTAAGAGTTTGTTTATAAATAACTGAGCTACCAGTCACAATTTTTTCTGTTATTTATATTTTGCACGAAGCGTTGTGCTAAATAATAACCATTTTCAATTGCATTGTTCACCATCCTGTGCCATTTCTTCGTGGTGTTTTCGCTTGTAACAATATATTGTTATTTTTTTATGTATGCCTGTATTGTGCTCAGAAAATTGGACCACAGAAGAATTTAAGGACAACAGAAGAACCAGAACCCCACACAAACACCATGAAAAAAATGGCATAGTATACAGAACAATGCACTTCAAAATGAGAATTATTTCTCGAAACGCGTCGTGAAAAATATAAATAAAAGTAAAAATCGTGTGGTAGCAGTTATTTATAAACAAAGCCATTGTTTTCACAGTCGTTGCTGGCTTTCACAAGCCATGTCTAACTCATAAAATCAAATTATTGCGGTATTTTTATTAATTTTTAAAATTTATGTGTCTACAGAGAAATATTAACTACATGGCACGTGTTTATTTTTTAAATTACACGTAGATTACTAGTATTGAGTCTATAAGAGTGCAAAGGATGCCACAGAACATTATTGGTGTAAATGATTCCCACACAATTGGTCAAAGATATACAACAAATTTATTAACCAACATTTGGGCTACTGCACTGTAAATGAGTATTTGAAATACCTGTAAACAACCACATATTCATCAGTACTATGTAACACCATGTGCCATAATCAGGAATGTCAGCCTAATTACAGAAAATCGAAAACTGTAAGAAACTAGAGGTCAATGGAAGCGTCCGATCCCACCTGTGCACCTTGACTCACAACATAAGGGTGTTGTGGTGTGACACGTCATTATGGCACAGAGTTATGAGCTGGTTTATTATGAGAAAGCTAAGACATCTGGATCTATAAGAACATCATTATATTGTCAGACATTTATGAAATATGGTCAAAGTTTTCTTAAATTTACTTTCTTTTTTTTTAGGTGCCTATTTAAAAAAGTATTTTTCGAAGTTGCGTTTGTATTGCAGATGTTTTGATCTTATGACAACTTTTTACTGTGCAAAAGTAATCTCTTCAGAAAAGACTGACCAAGGCTCAAAAAAACCATACATAGAGTTTCACAGCTGCTGACCAGTATTTTGGTGTATTACTCATACATTTATGAACTTGATTTGTTTTTCTCAAACTTGAGTAAAAACTCAAATACACAAAAAATTTTTTTTTCCAAAGCACACATAACATATGTATGAGAGGTCAACATATGTAAGTATGCAACAGTACCTATGGGGATTTTTGGGGCATTATCCCGGATAAAAACGAGTAGAATATAATACAATACATTTTATCCCAATTTTGCTAAAAAATGATTCCATGGCAGCAGCCTTAAGTTTCTGTAGATAAAGAAAGCCAAACCAATCTAATTAGTGTATTGCTCTTTCATGACCTTTTTACAGTATTAAATGTTACTATTTAACTGACTCTTTCCTCTTTAATTGTTTCTAGGACTGTACATCATTTTCATGCACGTAGGATGAAACATGGAAACATTAACAAATGTATTAATCTTCCAGTTTGTTAATATATTTATGTTTGCCCCAATAGAAGTTGAATGTAGCACAGTCAGCCATGATACATTAGGTAAATTGCCAATACCAGACCTCAAAGGCTTTTAAGGCACAGTAAAATATGCTTACTATAGGTGTGTTGTGATGGAATCATTATAAAGGAGCATAGATGTACTTACCTTCAATACATTTTTTTAGTCAAATCAGAAAATAACATGTTCTCATGTAATAGTTCTGGCTAAGCTCATAAAAGTACATTCATATGGGCCTAAAAGTCTTACTTGTGTTATTTTTATGCAAATTAAAGAATTTTACTAAATTAGTTTAAGTGTAAAGAAATGTGTTATGATAACACCAATTACCTTGGATCTTAGCGAAACAAAATAGGCTAATACTTTTCAAATGGTAACAACCTTCAGATTTAAAAATAAATATGCCAGACTGAGTGTGCAGTACAGATTAAGGTATCGGCTGTCAGCTTTTTTAAAGCCCCATTGCTGTTAAATGATATGGAGGTTTTACATCTGTCCCTCTTTTGTCTTCCACTTTCTATTTTTATCTCAACTTTGAATCTAAAAATGGGCCCTAATATTTGTTTGAACTGTATTATACTACATATAATTTTAAGAACAACAGAAAATGTGGAAATATACTTTCAGTTGCTTGTTCCACATATTGTCTCAGATTTAAAAATTACATCTATCTGGAAAAATTTGTCTAGTATTACTCCATACAGTTGAAGATTTTTCTGTGATCAATAGTGCTTTTTCCTGTTTGTGTATGCCTTGAAGACAATCTACACATTCCAAGCACTGGTATCCTAAAATATTATCGCATAACTGATGCTTGAATGTTTATTTACAAAGTAGATCACTTCGAGAATACTCAGAGTAGTGTAACATGTGCTCTGCTAAAATGTTCACATGTTCTCCTTGTTCCAGCTGGCAACACATTAATGCCCACAAATTTACTCTGTCACATGTTTTAATCGATCTTTGTTAACTATTAGTCAAACCTCACTATGGTTTTTATTTGAATGGAAGTTCATACAGTTAGTTTTCTTTAAGTTTAGGGCCGCTTTGTCTTTATGTGATGAATTTTAACCATCTTTGAGACATTTATCTGATTTCTCTGTCAGCTGGCTTGGATTTTTATTTGGGATTACTTAGTACCATCGTTAATGAATGGAATTTATCCTCCATGCATGATAGTTTGCGGGAAACATTCATGAAGAAAAAGACTTTGTATAATATGGTCCCCTGAGTGACACACACATATTTAGGTTATGATAAATGTTTTACTAAGTTTTTTTGAAGTGAGATATCTCAACAACTTGAAGCACCCTGTTTGACAAGTGTAATGAAGGAGTTTCATTAGGAAGACAATGACCGAGACTTAATGTTGTAAGGCATAAGTCTTAAAAATGAAGCTGATATAATATTAGTTATGTTTAATGCATTTTCCTGGGAAAGCTGGTACACCCGTCCTGTTGAAACTCATTCCAGTTTCTTTCCTGATACATACTGTTGTTTCCTGTGCACCTTAATGTTACAAGATAATGAGTGATGATTGTATATGTATACACATAAAGGAAATACAGTGCGTCACTTACCTGAAAGCTGATATCTGGCAGTGGTGGATAAGCATGACCCCATCCTCAGATATGGATCACACAAACAGCATGCAATCCGTAAATGTATGGTGTGTGTGTGTGTGTAATTGCAAAATTAGAAAATCAAAGTTACTTAGACATTACATGGTTCAGTTTTTAGTCATTAATACACATTCTTTATGAAAAGAGCAATTAAAACAAAATTTTACTATGCTGAAGTCCTAAAGGACTATCTTGTGAACTAAATAGCCTGTCAGTTCATTAGTAATATGTTCCAGGGATTAGTTTGCATTATAGATTGTAGTGATGAGCAACACATCACAAATTAATTTGGACATATGATTGCATTCTGAACATTTTTAATTTTGCATTTTTGTTGATGGTAATATCACTAAAGTTGAACATAACTCCACTAGTCAAATGGCAGTGACAGATGTATGTATAAGCTTCCTGTCAATTTGAAGGCAGCACTGAGTAGGGTTTTAAGAACACCAGACATCTAGGTCTAAGTGAGCTTAGTATGGGTTAGGACAGAAACACTACAGTACATTACATGAAATCCCAATTAGTTTAAATAACACGACAGTCTGTATAGCAATACAGTATCTTTTTTTTAAATGCTGTAATGTGAATAACTCCAAATTGTGTTTTACTGTCAGTGTTGTTTTGTGGCAGTTGTGTATAAATTGTAATCATTATAGTCAATACCTTTCTTAAATTGGTTTCTTGAATTTAGTAAATGTGTGCCAGTGCTATATTTATAATCTTATTCCTTGTCATCAATGCATGGATTTGGACATTAATACATATACAAAATTAAACAAATCATTACTCTCTCCTGTCCAGTTAATAGCTCTCTGTAGACTAGGCAGTGATTTGAAATGCACAGTTAAATTACAAGAATCTGGCTTTCATCCACCTACTCATGCCAACCCTCATCTGCAGGTTGTTTACCACACAAGCATTGGTCTCTTTGGACCCTGATTCTGTCTTATTACTTTCTCACATATTTCATAATTTTTCCACACTCCTTTGCTTTTCCCCTTTGTCTTCACTTACCAGAAGCAGAACATTGCGTCACCAAAAGCTGAACATAAACATTCATGGTGAGTACACTTACCTAGTTCAGCTTTCCATCTGCTATTCAAATAAAAGTTTAAAGAGATTCATTGTCCTTTCATTCTCAGAATGTTAAAGTCACAAACTGTGATATGAAGACATGTAGTGTGACTAGTTGGCTTGGCATTTAAACAAAAAAATTAAGTTTTTCACAACATTAATGCATTTTTTGTTTAGTTTAGGATGGTTGCCTAAAAGTGTGTTCTCCCAGCAAAAAAAATTATTTACTTCCCTTTTAGTTAATTTGAGATGGAAAATTTTTGTTTAGACTCTACATGCCAGAGGAAGCAGAGAAGCAATTCCTTTATGCCAACCTTGGTGTAAATGGGGGCAATCTGTTCATAATTCCTATTTAAATGTGATGCTTATATTAACATTGCAAAATATCTTCATTTAATCTTCTAAAATAAAGTTTCAATACCAATTAATAAAATAATAACAGTTCGTTCCTGCCAATATTACAGTTTATTATTGCCAATATATATTAAAATGCAGGAAACATTTTTCATTATCAGCTGACAGAACTACTTCAGAAAGCAGACATAATACGACAAATTAAATAAGCTACATGTAACCTGAAGGAACAGATGTAAATAAAAAAAAAGTCATATGCAGAATATAAAATATAGTTTACATTTTAAGAAAAGATAATTCACATTTTCCAGAAACTTGTGCAACATACACAATAAGTATCCACATTGTTGGGATATCCCAATTTAAAGAAGAACTTCTATATTTCAATAGTAAATTTGGTCTGAGCTTTAAGAGAAAACTTATTTCAATAATCGGGTTAGAAAACGGCTCAGAGCACTATGGGACTTAACATCTATGGTCATCAGTCCCCTAAAACTTAGAACTAATTAAACCTAACTAACCTGAGGACATCACACAACACCTAGTCATCACGAGGCAGAGAAAATCCCTGACCCCACCGGGAATAATGGGGTCAGACCCGAGCTACAACCAAAAAACTTAATATACACTCCTGGAAATGGAAAAAAGAACACATTGACACCGGTGTGTCAGACCCACCATACTTGCTCCGGACACTGCGAGAGGGCTGTACAAGCAATTATCACACGCACGGCACAGCGGACACACCAGGAACCGCGGTGTTGGCCGTCGAAAGGCGCTAGCTGCGCAGCATTTGCGCACCGCCGCCGTCAGTTTCAGCCAGTTTGCCGTGGCATACGGAGCTCCATCGCAGTCTTTAACACTGGTAGCATGCCGCGACAGCGTGGACGTGAACCGTATGTGCAGTTGACGGACTTTGAGCGAGGGCGTATAGTGGGCATGCGGGAGGCCGGGTGGACGTACCGCCGAATTGCTCAACACGTGGGGCGTGAGGTCTCCACAGTACATCGATGTTGTCGCCAGTGGTCGGCGGAAGGTGCACGTGCCCGTCGACCTGGGACCGGACCGCAGCGACGCACGGGTGCACGCCAAGACCGTAGGATCCTACGCAGTGCCGTAGGGGACCGCACCGCCACTTCCCAGCAAATTAGGGACACTGTTGCTCCTGGGGTATCGGCGAGGACCATTCGCAACCGTCTCCAAGAAGCTGGGCTACGGTCCCGCACACCGTTAGGCCGTCTTCCACTCACGCCCCAACATCGTGCAGCCCGCCTCCAGTGGTGTCGCGACAGGCGTGAATGGAGGGACGAATGGAGACGTGTCGTCTTCAGCGATGAGAGTCGCTTCTGCCTTGGTGCCAATGATGGTCGTATGTGTGTTTGTCGCCGTGCAGGTGAGCGCCACAATCAGGACTGCATACGACCGAGGCACACAGGGCCAACACCCGGCATCATGGTGTGGGGAGCGATCTCCTACACTGGCCGTACACCACTGGTGATCGTCGAGGGGACACTGAATAGTGCACGGTACATCCAAACCGTCATCGAACCCATCGTTCTACCATTCCTAGACCGCCAATGGAACTTGCTGTTCCAACAGGACAATGCACGTCCGCATGTATCCCGTGCCACCCAACGTGCTCTAGAAGGTGTAAGTCAACTACCCTGGCCAGCAAGATCTCCGGATCTGTCCCTCATTGAGCATGTTTGGGACTGGATGAAGCGTCGTCTCACGCGGTCTGCACGTCCAGCACGTACGCTGGTCCAACTGAGGCGCCAGGTGGAAATGGCATGGCAAGCCGTTCCACAGGACTACATCCAGCATCTCTACGATCGTCTCCATGGGAGAATAGCAGCCTGCATTGCTGCGAAAGGTGGATATACACTGTACTAGTGCCGACATTGTGCATGCTCTGTTGCCTGCGTCTATGTGCCTGTGGTTCTGTCAGTGTGATCATGTGATGTATCTGACCCCAGGAATGTGTCAATAAAGTTTCCCCTTCCTGGGACAATGAATTCACGGTGTTCTTATTTCAATTTCCAGGAGTGTATTTCAGCAGTCAGTCTAGGCCTGAGCTTTAAGAAAAACCTTAATTACTACAATCATTCCCTTAATAGTTCCATTGGGTTGGATCTCAGATTAAGAAAATCCTACACACTATGCTGCAGTAAACAGTCGTGCACCTTCAAAAGTCTGAAGCTAACTGGGATGATTGCGTAGCTGGTGATGGAAAGGTAGCCTGAAAAGAAATTAAAATCCACATTAACGTTACTGAAAACCTTTATTTCTAAATTATGGATTACTAAGTTTGTTGCACCAATGCTGGGTTAATGTTGAGGAAAAATGTTTATGTAACATGGCTTTTCTTATCCTTTTCTGTATTGAAATATTCAATGACGGAATGAAACTCAAAGTGGCTCCACATTTGTGTGTATTTACATCTTTATATTGTAATTAGCTGCTTAAAAGTCATAATATATATATGCCACACCTAAAAAAACACTTAGATAACTAATAATAAAAAATATAGGCCTAGTTAATTGTTACAATTTAGATGTCATGTTATGAGAATTTTACTGTACATGCAAGACATAATGGACCAAAGAAACGAAATGCCATGATGTTAATAAGATAACATCTACACAAGATTAGCAAACAGTTTGAATGTGAGTATATTAATATGGGTGATAATACCAGATGTAGTTTTTCTCCCTAGATGGTGTTATAGTCAGGACTGAGATTTTAAGCTAATGGGGAACTTGAGGCAACTGCCAATCAGGAAGTTGTGTTAACACAAGATATGAGCACATTTACCCATCAGCAATTATTCCATAATGTACTAATGCCACTGCTTTGGAACAAGACGTGTTGTGAACTATGTTTGAACATTCACATTTGCATGAGAAAGTCACAAGCCAATGGAAATATGCAATGCTGCTTGCACAGAAGGGAACATCCTGTACACACATCAATTTTTTTTTCGAATGAAACAGAATATGTAAACACTTTATGACTGATTTGCAGTGTATCATTCAGCTGGCTTGCTGTGTAATGGAATTATCTACACCAAGTTCCGGGTGTGGAGTGACTTCAGTTTTTTCAATAGCAATGTCTACAAATTATTCCACGTGACAGTCACATCAAATCATAATTAAGTATTTTCTTTTTCTTTAATTATACTAGCAGAGCTGCCTTCAGATAAAATAAGAATTATTTTAAAAATGGTGCCAGAAACTTGCATGCCATAGCCTTTATCAATACTGGATGTGAGGTCAGTCTGGAGGCAGTTTTCAGTTGCAATTTCGTATTTCATTTGTGGATTGTTTCGCTCTTTACACCACCATTAGCACACAGTATTAAATTTATGCAAGTTAGCCAATAGCACTGTATGTCCAGCAGTGCTCCCTCAAACTTAAAAATGTTAAATAAATAATAATTACTTTATTCCTTAATATGCCCTTTGGGGAAAGGAAAGTTGCTAGATAAATTTCAAAATGCCATACTTGACTTTAGAAATGTAATACCATTTCAGAAATTTCTACTGTCTTTACAAATTCCTTGCTTTGCTTAGAGTGTGGTCTTTGTCTTCCCCCCGGATGACATCTGCGACCTGCCAACTTGTTTTTTCTTCTGCTTATTGCAGTGGGCTGAATGGGAATATAGTTACCACGATTTTTTCTAGATTTTCCTGTAACAAAAGTTAGAATTCATACAATATTGAATTACTTTCCATAACATTTATATAAAAGTATGTTTTACTTACCTTCACCAAAATTTGCCAAATAAGATGCACATGCAGATGGCGTTTTAAGCTTTCTCAATTTTTTGCACATAACTTTAAGGCCTTTCCTCATTTCCTCAGGGGATTTATTTGAAAAATCTATGAGTCGAGCTTTTATCTCGTCGATTAAATCACTATTTCTTTTGTCTGGAACTGTCTCCATGTGAAGTGTCTCTGGCATCTCTTCTTGGCTTTCACAGAGCAAACCTGTGTCCATTTGCTCCAAACGTTCCGAAGAACTTGAAGCCCCTGCATTCTGAGAGCAATACAGAGGCTCTAGCCACCCTTCAGGAGGCTTCTCATTTGTAGCAATAAAATAATACAGTCTACGTATACTGTCACTATCCGTCACCTCCCTGTAGTTTCCTGATGGTAAAACAGTACTGCCCCAGTCTATATGTTTGCAGATCTTCTCTGTATTGCCTTGGCAACAAGTGCAAACAAGAACAGCCATATTTACAACGTAATAATGATTCTCCCTTTCTTTACTGGGAACGAGCAGAACATCCTCATTGACTTGCCTGATTTTTGTTAGAATCTCCTGTGAAGGAGCCTTTATAGGCCTACAGAAAGACTTAGGACTTGCTCCATTAGCAGCATCAAGAAGTCTCCTCTGAAAATATAAATTCACCTTTGTGAGAAAAAAGTCCACCATCTGAACCACATTGAAGGCACGCACCCTCTCAAAAATCCTGTCCTTTAAAATTCTCATGAAGGCTTCACTTATATTATTTGTGTTGTGCCCTTCTATAAGCATACCTCGCCGATGTGAAAGGGTCCACAGTTCTCTCCTATCCCAATACCCTTCCAAGTATTTCAATAAATTTTGATTATTTTTACCGATGTTCGCTCTTGTTACGTTATAGTTTACCACTGCTTCATTTTTTGTTTGCGCAAACATTATTTTTTTGAAATTCTAGAAGAACTCGCACTGTTTTTGCTGTGGTATAGCATTTTTTGCTTTGAGAAGCCAACGCCACACTGCCTGCAGGACATGGAATATACACAACAATGTTTTTGTGTTTGGGAAGCACCTTCTAATTGCATTTTGTTCTGACTGGCTGTCGTCAGTCAGAAACACACTTGGGCCATTGATGTTTCCCCCAAAAATATTTTCCCCACCATCTCTTCCAGCAACTCTAGTCCCATTTCTATAACTCCGCAGCTTTCTGAAGACATAATCAGAACTCCTAGTGGTAAACCTCCACACTCACTGTGAGTAAGTGAAACGAACACTCTGCTGCTATCATGATCCAGAGAACCAGTGGAATCCATAAATACAAGTTTGGAAGCAGCTTTTACATGAATATGGACTTTTTGCATCAGTGGTGAGCAAATGCTGAAAAACAATTATACAAATATTAATAGTAGCTAAATGTATATGCATAAAGTTTTCATCAGACTACAAATTTGTAAATATACTCTTGCCATACTATATAATCATTATCTTTCTGAATCATCTTGGCACACACAGCTCCAACTTCGCTGTTGTATTCCTCTAACCTCTGTTGCAACAGCTGCTTTCCTTCTTTGTTGAAGTCTGTTGGCCCATACTTTTTCTTAAAAACTTTATTGAACAAATAGTGGCAAAAGTTGTAATCAGGACACCTGCTTCTGTCTGCAAGGACTAAAGGGTAATCTGAACAATTCAGCTGAATTTCAACCTTTATTGACTCAAGAGCAGTGGCTGGTGAATGACCTCTTTCAAACAGGGATATTAATTTTTCTTTGACATCACTTGATGGTTGCCTAAATCTTAAAGCAGCAGCACTCTCAACACTGTGGTTATGACCCAACACCAAGTTAACCTCACACAGCATTTCCTTGTAGAGCATTGCTTTCTCTACAGACTTACCTCTGTATCTATCATGCACAGCGTGAATTGTCACTGTCATTTTTGATGGACAGTTAGTGTTTTTTGTTGCCCTTTGCAATGAACCATGAACTTTTATACTGCGAGTATTGTGGTGACAGACCAGCCTTTGTTTGAAAACAACATACTTTCCTGACGCAGGTTCAGTGCACCTTATTGTATAAGTTGTTTTTGTTATGTTTTCAAACTGTGCCAACCACTGTCCAAACTCCTCCCTTGTTTTAACATCAACAAGGATGTTTAAAGATTTAATTTCTTGCACATTACAATCATTTCTGTGCAGCTCCAACACATGTGTTTTCCACTGTGGGAGAATTTCCTGTTAAGACAGAAGAGCATGTAATACTATCACTTCTGTACTTGGCTTCATTTAAATTATTTCAGAATTTTCCTCCCTACAGTAACATACATTTGATATAAGAAGTGCTGCAGGTATGTAGACACATGGTAGACCAGACCACAATTTCATAAAAACCACCAATAAGTACACATTTCACCTTGGGTAGGGAGGGGTAAAAACAAAACAATATTTAAACTTTCGAAATTTTGGGTGAAAAGCTTTTGTACTCGTCAGAATATGGTTAAAATTGTTTCATATTGACACAAACATTTCACTAAAAAAAGAAAAAATACTTGAGGGCTCAAAAAAAGACCTAGTGACTAAACTGAAGAAAGTACCTACACAGGTGACAGGACAATAAAAGGATGAGGCAAGATAAAAAGAATTAATATAATGGTCTATTAGACATATCTATGTCAAACAAATTAATGTAGTATAAGTTTTGAGGAAAGGGGTAGATTTTTATAAAGAGGAAATATTAGCTATGTCCATTAATGTTATAAACAGTATGAGGAAAAGGGTAGATTTCTTTACAGAGCAAATATTAACTATGTCCATTAATGTTACAAACAGTATTTAAACTAATAGTTTTGGCTTAAACAAATTTTTCTAGACACTTCAGTCTGATAGTTCCAATTCCAAATCTTAAGGGAAATGTTTTTAAGGGAAAGACAAATGGACATGTTGGTGTGCTCCTATAGATTATTTAAAATTTCTGAAGTTTTTGGGTGATTAGAGGTGGGTGTTTGGTAAAATCTGAAAACCAATCCTTACTGGCAAAACTTCTTTTCACTAGTAAATATGCTTTCTGTAGTACCTGAACAGACTCAGCAACAAACTGTTTTGCCTTGAATGAAGTTACAGGAAGGCCCATGTAGCCAAGCAAGTATACTCATCTTTACTGAGAACAGATCTTTGTGTTTTCAGAACTTTTTAGTATTACTCTCAGATACCAGTGGTATGTTTAAATTACAGTTGAGTAACAGCTTTTATTTACACCTGGCATTAATTTTAAACTACCACAGCATACTCTGTGTCTTTCTCTTAAAGGTTGCTGTTTAATGTAATTTCTAGGCATTCAACACTACTGACAGTCTAATGATTTCCAAATTGAAATACAGACAGTAAACAAAAAAGTAACTAATTTTTTAAAAAAAAGGCAAACACTATTTGTGACTAATCTGAACTTAGGACGCAGTCAGCTGCTCAAGATATGATTGCCTTCTGTTTACTCCACTTTTCCTCCACCTTTCCAAACAATGGAAAAAACAACTCACAGTTTAGTACACAAATGTGTTTTATAATTCCAGTACGTAATGTTATTAAGTTTTAGCTGATTCTGATTATGTGAAACATAAGGAAAAAATGGCCTACGAAAAAAGCCTTCTTTTAAAGGATCATTAAAAGTCTATGTGGGTAACAAGAAACATAAAAACCAAATTCGTACAGAAACATGTATGAAATGGTAATTTTCCAGTACCGAGAAATGAAAATCTGTCAAAATAGGTATACCGCTGTTTTATATTACGATTTGCGCGCGCTGTTTCATACAGTTATTAAATCTCCTGCTTACTATCACACCAATTAAATTACTGGAGTCCACAGCAAGACTTTTAAATGAGGATTTCTGATCAGGTAAACAAGGTGGCTGTACCTTCACCTTATTTCCTTCCATAATTTACTCTAATCATGGCTATTTTTACTCGATCCTGCTTATTTTGTTTTTACCCTACCAATACCCTTATCTTTCATGTTTTATTTGATCCCCGTAATTCTATAATCTTAAGTAGTCAACATTACCAAGTTGCCAATAACAACTGTCAAGTGAGCAATCTGGATTAATAGCTTCAAAAAGCAAGCAGAGAATACACCCACTTGAGAAATAGTATTAACTATTTCACTCTTCCTTTCGTTCGCCGACAGCATTATCATTGAAAGCAATGAATTTCAACGCTTAAAGAAAAACATTAAGTGCAGAAAATTCATACTAAATATGGTACTTACAAATACTTCAGCCTTTCGCTCGTCCACAACACTATCTTCGAACGAAATCATTTCGAAAAAACAGTACGAGGACACGTTGACGCAGGACACGCATACACATACAAGCACAATAGTGAGTATGAGTAGTGACTAATACAAAATTTCGCGCGCGCCTGATGCACAGCACTTTTTCGTTGGTAGTCGTCTGGTGGCTCCTTATTGGTCGCTAGCTACAGTGCTCAGACAGTGTGGAGGGGAGATGGCTAGACCCCGGGTCAAGTCAGTACTCGCGATTCGACAATTCACGTCTCTTCATGTGTAGTCAAAGTCAATATGTGCGGCTTCAATTGTTAGTTGGTACGGAAACCCTTTTATATTACTTCTAAGTCAAACATGGGCACAGGGAGTGAATCCTGTAGTTAATGTCCATTCGTGACTATAAAATAAAAATTCTTCATTCGGCTCGTCATTTCAGATTCGAACATCTCGCTACTGCTGAGAAATTCCGATGTCTGACGTTTGACAAGGCATAGTTAACAATTAGATTAGATACTCGGCTGCAATCCACGCTCAATACCAAATCTTACATGTCCCTTTTCCATGTCTATTACTTGTGAATGAAACTCTTTTTAACGTATTTCGTGGTTAGTTAACCGATTAGGAGTGTCGGTCGGGTGAAAAGTTTGCAGCATGTAATTTCAGGTTCATATTTGTTAACTGAACTGACTAAAAGGTGGTATAACACGTCTCTTTTCGCCTAGAAATGAAGGTCGTTGCTATGTTCGAGTCTCGGTCAATCACGAAATCGTTGCTCAGGTAACATTACCTGCAGGGGTTGCGTTTGAATCGATATCCGGAATCAAACAGCTTGTCACGCTATTTAAAGTTCAAGGCTATGCTCAAGTTGCTGCACACGAATAAATTACATTTTTAATGTCGTTTCTCGTTAAATAACAAGGACGACGGGTGATTATCGTACTGCAAATAGATCCATATTCCGCCGTAAATAGAGTGAAATTAGCAGTGATTCGGTGTTGATGGCGAAGTTTCCATAGAGTACGGCCGCCACGTGATCCACGCCGGGTCAGAGCCTAATGGGGCAGTATCAGTGTGAGTGGATCAATCAAAAGGGTTTTAAGTTCTTATTTTTATTCTCTCTATTATTTAATGAGCGTTTTATTAATATGAATGCGTATTATTGTTAACTGATTTTTATTTATCGTTCAGTTTAGCGATTCCTTTTTACTGTTTGCTCTTTTCATTTAATTCGAGTCCTTTTAATTATGTTTGCGGTGGTTATGAAGTCTATATTGTTTACTGTTCTCCGTAAGTTAAAGAATACGGTAATACCATACGCGTTTCGCAGCAGCAGATCTCGTTGAGTCTCCTTGCTGGAACTTCTCCACCTGAAATCGCTAAAGATAATTTATCGCCCTACGGAAATCGATCGGTACAGACAAGTGCTATGCTGTATCATGTGTTTGGAATATGGCGTCCAACTTTAGTTCGTGAAATTATTTAGGTCTTCGGAGAAATATTCTTGACGAATCCCAAAACCGTGTAAAACTGCAGGTTCGCACCATAAACCACACAACACTTACAAACGACTTACGTGTTTATAATCACTGATTATTTCTTTTGAAATAATTGACGGTTATGAACTCTACACACCTGATACTCCTTTTGTGCTTTTATATGTATTTATTTTCTTCAGTACCATGAAACACAGATTACTGCCTTAATGGCTGCTTCCAACAATCTCCTCTCAAACCGACATAGAACATCTCTCTTCCAATGTCCGACATGGAATAATTATTTCTTTGCCGTAGTTTAATACAGTTTGTGTATCTTTTGTCATCGAGTTCGCACGCATATGCTTAAATTCCTCATGGTATTTATTTCTCGCGCAGGTATTTTATATTTATAGTCGTATTAATAGTCTGTCGCACCTTGTTATGTGATTTTCGTCACAAAACGCTACAATTAAACGATGGTACTCGCAATGCAGTAGCGGACGTTCACTACGGAAAAACGCGTGACACAAAGGTCGTTAAACCGGTGTTGTCAGTTGTTGGCTGAGAAGTTTAATGGTGTCAAAGTGTCAGCAAAGAGTGCTATGCAACATTTAGTCCGAAAATGGCGCCGTATGGAATCTGTATTAAACAGTTAAAAAAAAAATATCCGAAACGTGCCCGCACAGCAGAAAATGTGGTTGCATCTCATGCGGAAATGCTTAAGAATCCTGCCAAATTAACCTGATGCCTGTCGCGAGAGATCGGCATATCAAGTCGATCATCCAGACGGTTACTCCACCGGGACCTGCACCTACAGCCGTACTAACTGTCTGTTCCTCATGCATTAAAACAAGCGGGTGCTCCTCAGCGCCTCCAATTATGTGAATGGCTGTTCAGCCAGATAACAATGAATGCATGGACATAGATCTGTTGTTTGTGTCTGATGAAGTTTGGCTTCACCTGACTGGCTAGCAGCCCAGCATCCGCATGAATTCCACGAAACACCATTGCGTGAACAGAAGTTTGAGGTCTCGTGAGCAGTGTACTCGCGCCGCATTGTTTGTCCCATCTTCTTTCATCAGACGCTGACTTGAGCGTGCTACATTGCCAACATTTTGAAACCATTTGTGGCACCGATAACGGAGGAGGAAAAGACCCACAGTTACTTCCACCAGTGTTGAGCAACTGCCCATAAAGCGGCTACCTTGGAGCACATTTACACAGTCTTCACGCCTGACAGTGTTGTTAGCAGAGGTCAGACTGGTCGTGCCTGTAGCTGGCCAACCAGGTCACCTGATCTGTCAGTGTGCGATTACAGGGCATCTGTCATTATGTCAGTCATTATTCTTCAGCGGGAATTTGGTTGGCTAAAGAACGCAACATGGACGCTCATGTGCTCACACTCAAGAACTCAAACATTCACAGAATAACCGATGGCAAACTTTACCATTTTCTAGTAAGCGTTGAGTTGTCGAAACTGGCTTGCGACTTGCAGCGAAAAGAAACACGAAACTTAGTTTGGGCTCGCAACTCATGTGGTTAATCATGACTGGATATACAATAAAAAGATGGCCCAGTCTGACTCTAGTTAAACGAAAGCAAAATTATCTGTCGTGAGAAACCCATAATGCTTCTAAGAAATAGCCTTAAAAACTACAGAAAATTCCTAATATGGAAAACAGAGTTAACTCCCATCCAAAATCATCTCCCCAGTGCCCACCGAGGCGGAAAGTCATACTCTCCAAACACAGCATAGCTATTCACTAACTCTGCAAAAAGTCATACCACCCTCGCCTCCGTGTACAGGCAGAGAAAATCTTTGGAGGGGGTGAACTGACCAATCGACAAGATACACTTTTCTGTAGTACTAGGCGTCTTCTCCAATCATGAGGTAGGAGCAACAACGCTTGGTTCTTTGCGCAAAATTTTCAATATAAAATTTTCGTATGATTATAAATTAAAAATTAGGGGTGAATTTTGATTTGGCATAGGGCTAGTAAATTTTTATTAACAAAAAGAACGTCAGTATATTTAAGTATATACTACCTTAGGGTGATTTTTACCATAATGTTTACCATCAATGTTTTCAACTACCTGTCACAGATGTTCAGTGTGTCTTTATTGCATTACTTTCTAACCACAAACGAAGTTTTGCTGGCAGAATAGTTCTTTGATCTGATGGAAGGACTTACATTTTCCTGTAGACATGTGAGTTTCCATTTTCATCTACGATAAAGATAGTATCTGAAGAACGAATTAAAATTTTAACTCATTGATTCTTTACCTCAACCTTTATCGTTACCGAAGAATATTTTTTCCTACGGACTCGCAATTAATGTCAAAGGCATAAAAGAATTTTTTAAACTCTACATACAAATATATTTTATTAATAAGACGAGCCTTAGAGGTTATACAGCTTATACTGTACCCTGCTTCTTCACACTGATGCATTATGTTCATTTGTCTGTTCGGCGCTTACTTGCCTTTTCCTGTCTGAACGTGGTGGAACCAACATTTAAGAGGTATGTAATGCCTGATTACGCAATAGAAATTTAAAACGCTATAAAACAAGCTGAGGTGTTGTTCTTGTGTAAAACTTCGTCTACTAAGAAACCACATTTCAGACTCCACAAGGCAAACATCTAGACGGAAGTGAAATGCATCTCATGCTTCTGCGTGCATGTCTAGAGTTACTGCATTCACTGCTATCGGTATAGACATTCACAGTTCATCCAGATTCTTCGGACGGAATTTTTCATGCACCCCCACAGAAAAAGAAAAATCATATCGTGAGATCTGACGACCTTGCAGGTCATGCAATGGAGACATCTACCGACACACTGAAACGGCAAGTTACAACTGGCACTTAGATACAATCTCAGTTTTAGTGGGTAAGTTAAAATTTACTGTAAGTTATTATCCTCATTCATGCAGAATGTGAAATATAATTTTTTCTTTACATTGGGGCATTAACCCTTTACTCACGAGGTGACTTTTCTCTAGTGTACACCATGAGGCGTGGTCTCTGAGATCTCTATACTTAAAGGGAGCGTCAAGGCGCAAATCGCTCGAAATTTTTAATTTAACTTTTACAATATTTATTTTTACCGATTTTTAAGTGTTATTTAAGTTGCCTTTGTTAAATTTGATTGCAGCAAATAAAGCCTGCCGTATCTTACTTTCTATCACACAAAAATACAAAATTTTGTGTGGTTTTCAAACGAACAGTTACACAACTGAATTCTTATATTCAGGAAATTATAGTATTTCTGTAGGACGTAAATTTTCACTCAAAACTATGTTACTGGATTTAAACTTGTACTTAAAAATTACACTCTATAGGTTTCAGTATTTTATTGGAGAAACAGAGAGGTCCTGTTCATGATTGTCCTGATCAATGACTTTCGTATAACCTTGCTTCTTCCATCTATTTCTTAACCTAAATCACTGACATCCTCCTCCATCCACTGACTAATGCTTTCATCAAAGTTCGTTAAAAGTGACACGTTACCGCAACCTCATTTTGTATTATACTAAAGAAAATAGGTACATAACACTACTGGCCATTAAAATTGCTACACCACGGAGATGACGTGCTACAGACGCGAAATTTAACCAACAGGAAGAAGATGCTATGATATGCAAATGATTAGCTTTTCAGAGCATTCACACAAGGTTGGCGCCGGTGGCAACACCTACAACGTGCTGACATGAGGAAAGTTTCCAACCGATTTGTCATACACAGACAGCGGCTGACCGGCGTTGCCTGGTGAAACGTTGTTGTGATGCCTCGTGTAAGGAGGAGAAATGTGTACCATCACGTTTCCGACTTTGATAAAGGTCGGACTGTAGCCTATCGCCATTGCGGTTTATCGTATCGCGACATTGCTGCTCGCGTTGCTCGAGATCCGATGACTGTTAGCAGAATATGGAATCGGTGGGTTCAGGAGGGTAATACGGAACGCCCTGCTGGATCCCAACGGCGTTGTATCATTAGCAGTCGAGATGACAGGCATCTTATCCGCATGGCTGTAACGGATCGTGCAGCCACGTCTCGATCCCTGAGTCAACAGATGGGGACGTTTGCAAGACAACAACCATCTGCACGAACAGTTGGACCACCGACGTTTGTAGCAGCATGGACTATCAGTTAGGAGACCATGTCTGCGGTTCCCCTTGACGCTACATCACAGACAGGAGCGCCTGCGATGGTGTGCTCAACGACGAACCTGGGCGCACGAATGGCAAAACGTCATTTTGACAGATGAATCCAGGTTCTATTTACAGAATCACGATGGTCGCATCCGTGTTTGGCGACATCGCGGTGAACGCACATTGGAAGCGTGTATTCGTCATCGCCATGCTGGCGTATCACCCGGCGTGATAGTATGGGGTGACATTGGTTACACATCTCGGTCACCTCTTGTTCGCATTAACGGCACTTTGAACAGTGTACGTTACATTTCAGATGTGTTACGACCCGTGGCTCTACCCTTCATTCGATCCCTGCAAAACCGTACATTTAAGCAGGATAACGCACGACCGCATGTTGCAGGTCCTGTATGGGCCTTTCTGTATACAGAAAATGTTCGACTGCTGCCCTGGCCAGCACATTCTCCAGATCTCTCACCAATTGAAAACGTCTAGTCAATGGTGGCCGAGCAACTGGCTCGTCACAATACGCCAGTCACTATTCTTGATGAACTGCGGTATTGTGTTGAAGCTGCATGGGCAACTGTGCCTGCACACCCCTTCCAAGCTCTGTTTGACTCAATGGGCAGGCGTACCAAGGCCGTTATTACGGCCAGAGGTGGTTGTTCGGTTGTTCTGGGTACTGATTTCTCTAGATCTGTGCACCCAAATTGCGTGAAAATGTAATCACATGTCAGTTCTGGTATAATATATTTGTCCAATGAATCCCCTTTTATCATCTGCATTTGTTCTTGGTGTAGCAATTTTAATGGCCAATAGTGTAGTTCATATGGTGCGCTTCAGGAGCCCCCAACATGTGTCAAGAACACAAAGCATAAAACAGGCGATTATGAAACCGACCACCGAACGTCGTAAGAAGGGTGGGATGGGTGGTGGGAGGGGGGGAGAGACGTGGTGGGAGGGGGAGGAGGGAAGGGTGGAGAGAGCGAGTTCGAACATTTTCGTGCGTCAGAGAAATCACACCTCGCGAGTTAGGCATTAAGTACTGAAAAATAAAAGATAAAGTCCACGATCATTATTGACGTCGTAAGTGCTTCCTGCCATGCTGTGATAATGGAAGACGTTCCTCGGCAGCGCTGGTTGCTTGGCTCCCAGCAAACACGTCCGCACACTGGCCGTGGCGGCAGCGGCAAGACGTGAGCACAAGCAGACCCACCACAGCCGCAGCCGCTCCCCCTACAGCAGGCAGCAGGCCGCTGACGAATGAGGCTCTCGACGGGCGGAGAGAGAGCAGCGGCTAACGCAATCAGCGCCGGCTGCGGCTTGCCGGCCCCAGGCGGCGCTGCTGCGCGCGCGACGCACAGTGGCACAGCACGGTGGTGGACGGGGATCGCGCGCCGTGACGCCAACAATGCGGCCTCCGCATTAGCGCGCGCAAATTGGCCGCTCCCTTTGCTCCGACAGATCTTGGTGACGCGCTGCTGCTGCAGTCTAATGCCGCTTTGTATAGCTGTGCTGCTGCCCCTGCTCTTCTGCACAAGATCCTCGTTAATCGAGCGACGAGTTTACGTTACATGCCCGGCCTCACGAAAACTCACCAACAGATCAAAAAGTAATTCCGTTCTTTTCTTCTTTCACATAACTTTATTTCTAATGCAACTATGTTTTGGAGCGTTCCAGTTAAATATAACATTATGTCTTCATTCGTTGTACAAAGGAACTGAATGGACGTCTTTTAGGGCAGTAGAAATCTACTTATCTTCATCGTTACTCCGCCTCCCCCCTCCTGCCCCGTGCCCAAGCCGCAAATTCTTACTTCACTGAAATATATCATTCTCAACAGATTCGCCAAATTCAACCCAATACATAACTTTAATACATGGAAAACCTACATAATAACAGTCTAGACTCTGTAAATCAAACAGTCTAGACTCTGTAAATCAAATTGTTGCAATGCTACAAACGTTAATGAGTTTGTTGCTAGTTACTAAAAGTACACCATTATTTACAGCCAGCTGTAAGGTTATGTGCTTTTTGTTGTCTTTGTTTTTTCTATTTCTTTCGTCCCCAACTACGGCAAGAAAAATGGAATAAAAGTGACATAGTGTTAATACATTCATCCTTCTTTACCTCCTCTGCATTACTGCAGATGACGTGTCACTGAGCATATTTGTACTGTGCATGCAGTACACGTGAGGTGCCTATTTGTTTCCACTGCCCTGTGTGGAATACATAAGTTCTTGTACACTTCACTAACCTGCTGTGTTCATGATGATGATGTCCCCAGCGCAGAAAACAGCACGAAAGTCGTGGATTCTTTTTCTTGAGGTTGAAGTTAACTTCGCAAGGAACTGCTGCTACGAATAAACTATAACTCATTTGGGATGCCACTCGCGTTTTTATTGATATAGACACGAGAAACTATTCTTGATCACAACGTATTGAGCATGTCTTTCCACAGTCATTATATCTGGCTAAAATAACATTAAATACATCCTGCCACAGACAACATGTCTGTCGGCTGGAACCGTCAGAACTAGTAAATAAAATTGCATGAAACAAATACTGCTGTAACAGACAACATATCTGTCTACTGGAACGGTCAGAACTGGAGAATAAAATTACATGAATCAAATACTACTGTTACAGACAATATGTCTGCACCTAGCGACGGTCGGAACTGTAGTAAATAAAATTGCATGAAACAAATACTGCTATAACAGACAACATGTCTGTCTACTGGAACGGTCAGAACTGGAGAGCCGGACTGCCCGAGACACTTCGCGCGCCAAGCCAGCAAGGCGTGACCCGAACGCCACCGAGGTGCATCGGCAGTAATATCGGTAGTCTTTTGTTTTAGTAATACTTTGATTTTAATAATTTTTAAATGACTGATTGATAGCTGGCTGTTGAGAGATGTTTATTTTTAAAAAATGAAGTAATTTCGATGACAGGTTAATTAATAAGAGCAAGTAAAGTTTAACGTTTTGGCGCCCTACCGCCGAACAGAGCAGCCAATCACAGAGCAGCAGCATCATGCAGGCGGTCTTTCTCACGGGAATGGTACCGAATCTAACATCTGTCACCGGTACCTCATCCCACATTGCCTCATATCTATGCTTCTTGCATCTCCACTGCCCTGGGAATAGCTTCCTGAAGTCTAATGTGATGGCTGAATAAGCCGGAAATATTACACAACTCATGGAGTTGGGGGGACTCTTGTAGAGAAAAATCTTGCACAGTACGTCCGTAAAGTCATGAGGCAGTTTTAATTCGTGACAAGAAAGCAATGAAACACGACAGAAATGTGCGACATGGTGGAAATGAAAGAGAAACTTTCCAAGTGTGCATACCTCTTCAGCACCATTCGATGTGTTGTCCTACACACATCTAATTAATATCTGTTTCTTCCCACACACGCCTAAGAACATCCAGTTTAAGTGAGCGAACAGCGTCTGTGATTCTCTGTTTTAAATGATTAATGTCACTGATACGTTCACTATATACACGCTGCTTCACATAACTCCAGAAACAAAAGTCTAATGGTGTTAGGTCCGGAGACCCTGGTGGCCATAACTTAAAACCACCCCATTGTATCCATCGTTGAGGAAGTATGTAGCCAGAAACTCGTGAACATTGTTGGCGTAGTACGGAGAATAGCTGTTCATCGTGAAAGATGACGCGATATTGAAATTGTGGTACTGCGTACAGTTGCAACATGTCATGCTAGTTGTTTGACATCACCTATAGCTTCCTCAAGCCTCTGGGTACAACACACGTTCAACTTACGGATGCTACATTATTACCCAATGTAGGCACGAGAGTTTTAAGAATTCCATATTCTGAGGCTATAGCGATGGCTATTACCACAGACATGGAATATGCCCTCATCGCTAAACGCATTCATAAATCATCCATAATAGTCAGTCCCATTAAGCACACCTGTAACAGACTCGGATTGTTTGGATTGCCAGTCGGTTTGATAACGTTCAACAACAGCAATTTGTAACGCGAGAAACACCTTAGGAACATTAATTCTCATTTGCGAGCACATACACGTTCTTTAGGACTCCATAGACAGCCATAGACTCGTCACTTACCGAACGCCCACACGGACGGAGTTTGTTCAACAAATTGCCGTATCCTCTAACTGCTTATCCCACTGATGAATGTTATTTCTGTGTAGTGGCTCATCTTTGTACAAAAGACGATATTCACTTTGGACATTGGTTACAGATTCGGATTTAGCAAGCCACGGAGCGCACTGTGCTTTCCTCTGTACCGTCCACATCACAACTGACGTGGCCTGATCCGCTGCTGCTACACGGTTCGTTGTTTTGTATCATCACTCGAGCGCACACGCCATTGGACATCTCAGTACAGAAACTCTTTGCAATACTGTCCAATACAGCTGTTAGCCACAACATGTGTTGGCACTTTACGGACGCACTGTCTTTTCAGCCAGATACGCCAATTGGCTTTGAGTGGCACAGAGACCGTCCAATTTGGGAATATTTGGGAGAGATTATCCAGTTTCGGTATTCACCTTATGATCAAGGGAATCTTCCGAAAATTTGATCTGCAACTGGGTGACTGGACCTGTCAGTGACTATTCAACTATTTATATAGCCTGTGCCGGTCAACCTGGGAATGGGCTTCCAGCATGACGATCGGTACAAATCATCTTTCCGTTCGCCACGGCACTATGAGGGGGAGAGTGAGGAGCCCATCGGCTCAACCATCTGATACTTCCGAGGAAAATCCCCAGCAATTGAAAATTTGGTTCAAATGGCTCTGAGCACTATGGGACTTAACATCTATGGTCATCAGTCCCCTAGAACTTAGAACTACTTAAAACTAACTAACCTAAGGACATCACACAACACCCAGTCATCACGAGGCAGAGAAAATCCCTGACCCCGCCGGGAATCGATCCCGGGAACCCGGGCGTGGGACCCAGCAATCAATTAGATAGCAGTATGAATAGACGTGGGCCCCTTGTGGACAGACTGGGACCAGGAATATTCACCGTCCCTACCTGGGATTGTACCCAGGAGCTCGAGATCCGGAGATATCGCTCTAAGTCCTGGACCACCATGGACATATATATATATATATATATATATATATATATATATATATATATATATATATATAATTTTAGAATGTAACAAAAGGCGATTATCCTTTAATCACAAGACCAAACCAATTTAGAGAATATTTTAAAGTTTCGTCTGCTACAATGCTTCTAAATAAATACACTGGGTGGACAAAATAATTTTGAGAATCGAAACATTAACATGTCTAATACGGCGTAGGGAAACCGCTTGCATTTAAATCGGCTTCCAGCCATTTCGGAAAGGATAATGGTTCGACCTATGTGGTTTTCAAGGGAGTCTTACACCTCTTTCTCTTCAAAATAGCGGCAGGTGCTGGTCTAGATGCTGGAGGTGCATAGTCATCACGCACCCTTCTGTCCAAAGTAGACTACAAAGGATCAGTAATATGGAGATTCGGTGACCGTGGACTCCAGGGGAGATACTACAATTCATCCTCCTGCTCCTAGACGGTACAAGTTGGGTGAACAGAGGCCCTGCCAGAGCTTCGACCGGAAGTCCGTTACCAGACTAAAGTCCTGCAGCCGAGTGCTTTCATCTATCCAGAAAAAAATTCTTTTTTTCCGCAAAGTGCACAAACGACAGCGCCTTCACACTGCCTTGAGCCAATCACAAGGATTATATTGGATTAGATTAGATTAATTATTCATTCCACAGACCGATGAAAGAGGGAATACTCCTGGATGTGGAACATGTCAGATAAACGCATTACAAAAATGTAATTAGAAAAACTTGAGTTTCATTAATTTTAATGATCCTCAGTCAATAATCAGTAAAATTATGTACTTGAATTAAATTTAAACTTCTAATATTTACAGGTTTAATACTTACATCTGCTTTCATTAAATCCGTCATTCACTCAGTAGCTAGTTTCTTGGCTATTACAACCAAGTATTGTCAAAAATTAAAGTAAATTATTCATTTCAGTGGTGCTCAGTTAAGAACAGTCAGATTATGTACAAGTTTTAAAATTAAGCTTCCACTATTTACAGACTTAAGACTTACATCTACTTTTCACAGATCCATCATTCACACAGTAGGTAGTTACTTGGCTGTTACAACCAAGTATTGTCAAAAATTAAAGTATAATAAATTTGCATTAAAATGGTCTACTGCACTTGTTGAGAAACTCATGGATGGAATCGAAGGAGTTGGCCACCAAAAATTCTTTTAAATTATGTTTAAATTGTGCCTTGTCTGAAACTAAACTCTTAATGATTGCTGGTAACGTATTTGAAATATGCGTTGCTGAATACTGGACTCTTTTCTGGGCAAGAGTAAGTGATTTTAAATCTGTATGTATATTGTTCTTATTCCTAGTACTGATACTGTGTGCTAAGCAGTTAGTTGGAAAAAGAGATGTATTATTTACAACAAACTTCATTAAGGAATAAATATACCGAGAAGCTGTGGTTAATACGCCCAATTCTTTGAATATGTTTCAACATGATGTTCTTGGATTTTCACTACTCATTACTCTTATTATACGCTTGTGTACTCTAAAATTTTTCTCTGTTCGTGGAGTTACCCCAAAATATGATACCATATGATATAATGGAGTGAAAATAAGCAAAATATGCCAGTTTTTTTATATTTATATCTCCTATGTCTGACATCATTCGCATTGCGAACACAGACTCGTTTAGGCTGTAGAGGCGCTAAATCTCCTCTCCCACACGACAGCACGAACTCTTGAGGAACCAGGGCAAGAGTTAAACCTGCGTCTCCGAAAAAAAGAAAATGCCAGTTACTGGCTTTTTCAAGTTTTCACAGAGGGGGAAAGATGATTCTCTCTGCAGTCATGTCTCTTCCCACGGCACCAATCGAACAGATACAATCTCAAAGATCTTTATCTAAACCGCCTGTGCCTTGGAGCTTGTTAATCCTAGCTGTGAGGTGTAATAAAGGTTCAAATGGTTCAAATGGCTCTGAGCACTATGGGACTCAACTGCTGAGGTCATTAGTCCCCTAGAACTTAGAACTAGTTAAACCTAACTAACCTAAGGACATCACAAACATCCATGCCCGAGGCAGGATTCGAACCTGCGACCGTAGCGGTCTTGCGGTTCCAGAATGCAGCGCCTTTAACCACACGGCCACTTCGGCCGGCAGGTGTAATAAAGATTCTATTTCTCAGCCAAGGAAAGTGGCTCACTAGCCTACTTGTACTATTGGCGAAAACAAAATATATGTGAATTTTTATTACGCGTGGCTTTGCACACAATGCTCAGTTCACGAATCAAATGGCTCTGAGCACTATGGGACTTAACTTCTCAGGTCATCAGTCCCCTAGAACTTAGAACTACTTAAACCTAACTAACCTAAGGACATCACACACATCCATGCCCGAGGCAGGATTCGAACCTGCGACCGTAGGGGTCGCGCGGTTCCAGACTGTAGCGCCTAGAACCCCCCGGCCACTCCGGCATTGTTCTGCTGGAGCCCTGTCCTGATGAGGGGCTGCCCTGTCTGCCTTGTACAGCTGTGGGTCTGTCTGGCAAGATTTACTAAGGGATGGGCTCGCCGCCAATTGCTTTCAACTCCCAACATCCTATTTCTGCGAGCTAATAATCATAAAAATACCTAATTTTCTGGAGTATCACTCAAGGTGCATCAGGTTGCAATAAAATCTTTAATAAATTTTCCGTATGCGAAAATTATATGACGGAGTAACTTGTCCTCTCTCACTGCCCCCTACTGGCCACTGATTTCTGGATGGGTAGAGTCTCACTTCAATATTCTTTAGACTGAAACGAACCAGAGGAAATCATTGCAAATAGTAGGAGAATCTCATCCTGATAACCGATATACACTCCTGGAAGTGGAAAAAAGAACACATTGACACCAGTGTGTCAGACCCACCATACTTGCTCCGGACACTGCGAGAGGGCTGTACAAGCAATGATCACACGCACGGCACAGCGGACACACCAGGAACCGCGGTGTTGGCCGTCGAATGGCGCTAGCTGCGCAGCATTTGTGCACCGCCGCCGTCAGTGTCAGCCAGTTTGCCGTGGCATACGGAGCTCCATCGCAGTCTTTAACACTGGTAGCATGCCGCGACAGCGTGGACGTGAACCGTATGTGTAGTTGACGGACTTTGAGCGAGGACGTATAGTGGGCATGCGGGAGGCCGGGTGGACGTACCGCCGAATTGCTCAACACGTGGGGCGTGAGGTCTCCACAGTACATCGATGTTGTCGCCAGTGGTCGGCGGAAGGTGCACGTGCCCGTCGACCTGGGACCGGACCGCAGCGACGCACGGATGCACGCCAAGACCGTAGGATCCTACGCAGTGCCGTAGGGGACCGCACCGCCACTTCCAAGAAAATTAGGGACACTGTTGCTCCTGGGGTATCGGCGAGGACCATTCGCAACCGTCTCCATGAAGCTGGGCTACGGTCCCGCACACCGTTAGGCCGTCTTCCGCTCACGCCCCAACATCGTGCAGCCCGCCTCCAGTGGTGTCGCGACAGGCGTGAATGGAGGGACGAATGGAGACGTGTCGTCTTCAGCGATGAGAGTCGCTTCTGCCTTGGTGCCAATGATGGTCGTATGCGTGTTTGGCGCCGTGCAGGTGAGCGCGACAATCAGGACTGTATACGACCGAGGCACACAGGGCCAACACCCGGCATCATGGTGTGGGGAGCGATCTCCTACACTGGCCGTACACCACTGGTGATCGTCGAGGGGACACTGAATAGTGCACGGTACATCCAAACCGTCATCGAACCCATCGTTCTACCATTCCTAGACCGGCAAGGGAACTTGCTGTTCCAACAGGACAATGCACGTCCGCATGTATCCCGTGCCACCCAACGTGCTCTAGAAGGTGTAAGTCAACTACCCTGGCCAGCAAGATCTCCGGATCTGTCCCCCATTGAGCATGTTTGGGAATGGATGAAGCGTCGTCTCACGCGGTCTGCACGTCCAGCACGAACGCTGGTCCAACTGAGGCGCCAGGTGGAAATGGCATGGCAAGCCGTTCCACAGGACTACATCCAGCATCTCTACGATCGTCTCCATGGGAGAAAAGCAGCCTGCATTGCTGCGAAAGGTGGATATACACTGTACTAGTGCCGACATTGTGCATGCTCTGTTGCCTGTGTCTATGTGCCTGTGGTTCTGTCAGTGCGATCATGTGATGTATCTGACCCCAGGAATGTGTCAATAAAGTTTCCCCTTCCTGGGACAATGAATTCACGGTGTTCTTATTTCAATTTCCAGGAGTGTATATGTGAAAAAGGTAACTCTGCCAATCAGGATTGCCCATGGAATAAAACATTTCCTAGCTTGACCTCATTCATTCCAGGGGTCAATCACTCACATGAAGCTGCAAGCCAGCATGAGTAAATGTAAACATTGCTGTGATCAGTATGAATTATGTTAGATCCAGGGGTCATTGCTATGTCACAGACTTCCATTAAACATTTGATATGTGGTTAAAAGGCCTTGCAGCAAAGAAATGTACCCATTCACACCATATCCTGAGGTCAGAGATGTCTAATGTCCCTAGTCATCTACAATGTCCTGGAGTATGAACTGTTCTTTGCTCATTGATTTACCCCTGCTCTGTCACTCATTTGGTCTCAATCATCAAACATATGCGTTCTCAATTTCTCAATGAGCAAGGAAATAACATGAGTAATCTATTTGTCTATCTACCTAAGTTGTGTAAATTTGTGTATTGTTTTATACGACATGAAAACGAATACATGTACATAATCACTGGCGAGAGCATTAATAAATGTGCAGAAAAACATAGACCTAACAATCAAAACATTTCAGCTGATACATACAAAAACACAAAAATTTATTACATGATTATATTACAGAAAAGTATCCTATTGCTCCCTCCACAAGGGTCCCTGGGGAGACAAATTTTACAGTTGAAAATGTCATACGAATTGAGAACATGGCAATTATGCATACGCACAAACCGTCAATGGTAGGACTGAAGCACAGCAATTTGCGCCAGAGTGGAATGGCCTCTCACTCAGCGCATGATGTGGCAGGAGTGGTGGCAGACGTCTCTGGCATTCCCTCTCATCTCTGGCAGAATCTGGCGTCTTGGCAGCATCTGGCATCTTTGGCAGCTTCCAGACCACAGCTGGGCCCTTGGTCTCATCCTGGTCAGGCCACAGTTAGCCGTCAGGGACTGGCATGACTACGTTGCATTTGACGTGCAACCTGCCCCTGGCGTAGAAATCCATTCAGCGTTAGCGGGACGTGGAACAGCCATACTTTCCCCATTCACCTCTGCATCAGAAGGTGGGCCTGTCCTACTGGGACTTCGCATTAGCGCACCTTTTGTCGACGGGACACATCACTCTCGGCACCCAGATGAGTCGATTAGGCTCGGCGAAAGTATCATCTGTGGTGCCACAAGACTCGCTTGTCCCTCAATTAGTGGCATGGTGGGCTGTTGGTCGCTGGGAGGTTGTTGCCGGCGCATGGTGGAGTCCCACTGTCTGCGCTGGCTTGAGATGTGCTGCCTCCACTGGTAGACAACCTTGCTGCGTGACGTAGGCGCATCAGCTGGCAGCAGCCGGTTCTGTCGCTGTGGGCAGTCCCCCGTCACCTGGGCTGCTACATTTGACTCATTACGGCTGCCCTCTCCATTCGCCCTTCGCTGGCTGGCGTAGGCCTTGTCATTCAGTCTGCTCTGTTGGATCCGGGGTCCATTGGTGGGTCTGCACAATCCTCAAGTGTTGCCAAGTGCCGTATTCTCTCACAAATGTCATAATGTCGATATAATTAATTTACAGAAAACAAATAACGAAGAGTAATTTTTTTTAATTTTTGTTGAAATTTTACTAAGATCGCAATATCCAAAAAAAAAATCTTATGACTGTAGGGCCCAGATAATGTTGTGTGGAAGTAAATTATGTGGTGTGAGGTATCTCTATACTTCCACCAAGTGTGCAGACGTCTCCCAATACTAAATACAAATTTACTGCACTGCCATATGCCTTTGCTGATACTACTGAAGCAAAATTTCATGCATTTTATTCCTTGTATACTCCTCTTTTATTTTTAGATGTCCAGCGGTGTTGCCTGCTGACGCTCAGTTGACCAGGAAGTGCGTCTACTCACTCAGGTGCTGGTATTTTGCCTGATATCTTTGTAGTGGCATTTTAGGATTGTGCACACGTAATTTTACATGGTACAAGGATGCTTTCTGTCTTCTCTGTCAGGATCACTGTTGAAAAACTCGTCCACGGTCCATCATTTCGTTTCTGCTTCGTATTTCTGGGTATGGGGTTCACCACTCTACCGTGACGTGCACTTGTCCGTACTAATTCCCCATGCACAATATTTGGCCGACGGCGCTCTCACGGCGCTGCCAAAATTCCACCACGAGTCGGGTTACACCGCACAACAGGCGATGGCTCATAACACACCGAGTCTTAGGCCGCGTTCACACTGCCGGCCGGGTCGAGCCGAGCCTGGCCGGGCCGCCGCCCGCTTCGATATCAAACACATGGTTTTGAATTGCGGTATTCACACTGGCGGCCGGGCCGCGCCGACACGGCGTGAGCCTCCCGGAGCCGAGCCGGCGACATCCCGAGTGTTTAATATTGCCGGCGCGAGCCGACCGCAGGCGCGAGCCTGTGGAGCAGCACTACAGCTTCTGCAGTACACGCATCACACGTCTCCCTTCTGCTTTCATCACAAGTGTGACTTCACACGTCTTTTATTTTAAGATGTTACCTCACATTTCACAATCAGTGAGGAAAAATTACGTTTATTATAATGATACATGCGAAATTATTTTTATTTCATTTATTTAATCTACCGTATTTACATGCATTTACAACAATAGCTTGCCAGCGATCGCGGCATTGCCGCCACTGAATAGTTGGCATTTACTTGCAAACGGAGACAGATATGAGTGTCACTGAGGGACGGAAATGTGTCCCTACCAGATGATAATGCATTGTAAAGTCATGCTGTGGCAGCTCCTTATCAGTGGAAATAGAACCACTGAGTCAAAGGGAATTATCTCAAAACTCTTCGCCTATCAATCTGTCTATCTTACAAGGTAATGAAAAGAATTCTGTGAGGTCATCAGTGGCTCCACATGATGAACCATCACCACTGCCAAGCGCTGCATCATGAAGAAAAAAGAAGAAAAAAGTTGGAAAATTCTGAAGGAGTATTTCTGCGATTCTTTGTTGAAGGCACAGCAAGACATTACCCAAAATGACGAAGCTAATTACTTCCTAATGATTCTCAGGAGTCCCATAAACTCTCTTCCCCTCAGAGGTAAGCGTTTGTGAAATTTAAAATACAAAAGCATGGCTACAATTAATTGGATGTAGTGAATGCTGTACAAAGTTCTACTGCAAACCAAAAAGTGTGTACTAACGAATCTTACCTTATCATTATACACAATTTTTCTTCTGCTGTTATACTTCTGCGAAAATTTGTGTTCTGTTTAGAAATTTTGTCATGAATGTTCTGCAGCATATACTGAAATGTGTTATGATTCATTCTGTAATTTGAATAAAATTTTTCAGGATAGTTTTTAAGTTCTTCATATAAAGAAAAAAACTCTCCTAAATGTCTGTCGCTATTTATGGGATGAACCCATAACCTCCTAGTTCTTCTGTAGTTCAAAACTCGACGAGTTACTGCAGAGTCAAAACAATACCAATAAAAGAGTGAAGACATGGTTCTACACGACAGCACAGACTAGCTAAAGGCGAGCAACTGTTGACTGCAGCTGCGTTTTCTACTGACTTGCTTGTCAGCTGTCGAAGGGTGGGGATCTTTTTAAATTTATTTATTTGGCCTCCGGCCAGCCATTTAGCCAAAGAGTGGGGATTACCTTGACAGTGCAGCGCAGCCCGCCAAGGAAGGAAAAAAAAACTATGAAGAACAATGAAACGCACATCTCTGCCGATCTACTGTAGTTTCATTAACTCTACACGTCGACAAGCGCCCAAAGCGTGGACCGCTAACATCATACGGAACACATCCGAAAATCGAGACGCACATGCTCTATGGCACGATTTACCGTCTTGACACCACGAAAAACATAAAGTGACGTACATCCGTCCCTTGAGCAGTGTACAAGAAACTAAGGAAAATAAACAGAAACAATTACATTGACCATTGTGATACTTGTGACAGTTCTTGTACGAGAATGCTACGACAGAGTACGATGCTCAACTGCGGTCAGATTACGACAGATCTCCCTGCTCTCCTGGGAGCGGAAAATCGGACAACAATTGTGAGGTCCAAAGAAATAATAGCAGTACTCGGTTGTTTGGAGTACTCAGTACTGCAACGTGCCTGGTTTGGCATGCCACAAAATGTGCCAGTTGTTGATGAGACATGGCTTGCAAAGGAATTTTAATTCAATCTGCCACCTGCCAGTGAATGTTGGCGTGAAGATGTCACAAATACGCAACTCATTTGACCACTTTCAACAAGGACGCATGCTGAAAACTAATGGAAATGACAAACAAACAAAATAATACCGAAATAGAAAATATGGAAAATTGTGGTAAGCAACACAAAATCAACATTAAATTACGTTAAACAGTTCATCCATGGAGACTATTTACATACTGCACCGTGTCTGATATATAAATGTACTATGTACACTTATTCTACGAAAGGCTTGACATGACAGGTATGATGGATACCAAGACATTTCCTTGATTTCTACGTCTCTAGCTCCAGAGAGTTCAAGTGAGAGATTCTCCGGACACATTCTATAACAGATGGGATAGAATTTGTGGCGTAGCTGTTTCTGTTTGTTAGATATGCGGAAACTTCTAGCGAGCACTTTCTGGCCAATTCGATACTCTCTCTCACGTGCTTTTCTATCCCAACTCTCTTTCCGTTTCTCTCCTGCCTCACGCAATCTCGTGAGTGCAATGTAAACAAATTGTTAGTGTTGTTCTCGAGTTCGCGGGGGATAATTTACAACTTCACGGATGAGATCTGTGGGTTGCCTGTTCTTGAGAACTGTTGCCGGTGCTAATTTCGTGACACCGTGTGCCAACTCTTTCATCACACCCTGGAAGTCACGTAGGAAAACATCCCAGATGGCGTGTCGTTTCGCGCAGTAGATACGGCAGAGGCTTCGCAAACTTTTCATCACTCTCTCTGCTGGCGACGATTACGGATGTCGTATGGAAGTAAATATGGATTTGATTCTGTGTTTCCGCAACATCTCTTTCCACTTCTCTGACCAGAACTGAGGTCCATTGTGAGAGATGATCCTGTCAGCATGGCTGACTTGCGTGAGGAAATCCTTGCAGAATGCTCTACATACTTACTGCGCAGTTACTTTCTTGAGTGGGGTTAAAGTGACATACTTGGATGTCAGCTCTATTACCTTAAGAATGTCACAGTATCCTCTGTTTGTTGGCACTAGTGGGCCCATAGTGTTTCTGCAAGGTGCTTCAACTTTGATAGAATGATGGGATATAGAGATGCTTGCATTGCCACAGTGACGTGCTTTAACTTCTAAAACGCTTTGCAGACAGCCAAAACCCTCCGGATTCTTCTGCGCATATTGTTGAAATGGCACAGTGTGCGTCATTTTAAGTAGCACTTCCTGGGACCAAAATGTGCGTAATTCTGGTGCGTGTGTCAGATGATCATGTTCACCAGTTCATCTGGAATGCAAAAGCTCTAAGGCGCTCCTTCTCCCTCACTTCGAAAGAACAGAATTCCTTTTCGTACAAGTAAAACTGCCTCAGCTTTGATTCCCTCTTGTCCTCTGCTTTAGAGCAAATAGATCTGGATCCTTGTCCTGCTCCTTGTTGATATCCTTCAGGCTCGAGGTTTCGTTATTCTCAAAAGCAAACTTCTTCATATGGAACATGGCTCACTTGTTTCTAGCCCCCCTCCCCAATGTGCTCGTGGCAGCGCATCTGCAAAAATGTTCTCCTTCCCTGGTATGTGTGTGATCGAAAAGTCGTACTCCTGTAGCAAGAGTGCCCATCTCGTTAGACGTTTGTTTCGGAGTTACGCTGTGAGTAGGAATTCCAATGCTTTGTGGTTGGTGTATACTCTTGTTTTTCTCCCATATCAAAAAAAACACGAAATTTCTCGAAGCCAAAAACAGCCGCCACAGCTTCTAATTCAGTAACCAAGTAATTTCTTTCACACTTGCTGAGGATTCGGCACCATGTTTCCCCTTGCTGATATTGTTGGAAAATCACTCCAGCAATCCCAGAGTAGGAGCAGTCTGACGCTAAGCGAAAGTCCTCCTCCAGGTTGGCGTGCGAAATAATTGTCCCATTAATTATTTTAAGAAGTGACATGATGATCTCTCCATTGGCAAAAGATTCCGGAATAGTCCCCCATTCGGATCTCCGGGAGGGGACTGCCAAGAGGGAGGTTACCATGAGAAAAAGATTGAATAATCAACGAAACGATAACGTTCTACGAGTCGGGGCGTGGAATGTCAGAAGCTTGAACGTGGTAGGGAAACTAGAAAATCTGAAAACGGAAATGCAAAGGCTCAATCTAGATATAGTAGGGGTCAGTGAAGTGAAGTGGAAGGAAGACAAGGATTTCTGGTCAGATGAGTATCGGGTAATATCAACAGCAGCAGAAAATGGTATAACAGGTGTAGGATTCGTTATGAATAGGAAGGTAGGGCAGAGGGTGTGTTACTGTGAACAGTTCAGTGACCGGGTTGTTCTAATCAGAATCGACAGCAGACCAACACCGACAACGATACTTCAGGTATACATGCCGACGTCGCAAGCTAAAGATGAACAGATAGAGAAAGTGTATGAGGATATTGAAAGGGTAATGCAGTATGTAAAGGGGGACGAAAATCTAATAGTCATGGGCGACTGGAATGCAGCTGTAGGGCAAGGAGCAGAAGAAAAGGTTACAGGAGAATATGGGCGTGGGACAAGGAATGAAAGAGGAGAAAGACTAATTGAGTTCTGTAACAAGTTTCAGCTAGTAATAGCAAATACCCTGTTCAAGAATCACAAGAGGAGGAGGGATACTTGGAAGAGGCCGGGAGATACGGGAATATTTCAATTAGATTACATCATGGTCAGACAGAGATTCCGAAATCAGATACTGGATTGTAAGGCGTACCCAGGAGCAGATATAGACTCAGATCACAATATAGTAGTGATGAAGAGTAGGCTGAAGTTCAAGACATTAGTCAGGAAGAATCAATACGCAAAGAAGTGGGATACGGAAGTACTAAGGAATGACGAAATACGTTTGAAGTTCTCTAACGCTATAGATACAGCAATAAGGAATAGCGAAGTAGGCAGTACAGTGGTAGAGGAATGGACATCTCTAAAAAGGGCCATCACAGAAGTTGGGAAGGAAAACATAGGCACAAAGAAGGTAGCTGCGAAGAAACCATGGGTAACAGAAGAAATACTTCAGTTGATTGATGAAAGAAGTACAAACATGTTCCGGGAAAATCAGGAATACAGAAGTACAAGTCGTTGAGGAATGAAATAAATAGGAAGTGCAGGGAAGCTAAGACGAAATGGCTGCAGGAAAAATGTGAAGACATCGGAAAAGATATGATCGTCGGAAGGACAGACTCAGCATACAGGAAAGTCAAAACAACCTTTGGTGACATTGAAAGCAACGGTGGTAACATTAAGAGTGCAATGCAGAGGAGAGAGCAGATAGGTGGAAAGAATACATTGAAAGCCTCTATGAGGGTGAAGATTTGTCTGATGTGATAGAATAAGAAACAGGAGTAGATTTAGAAGAGATAGGGGATCAAGTATTAGAATCGGAATTTAAATGAGCTTTGGAGGACTTACGGTCAAATAAGGCAGAAGGGATAGATAACATTTCATCAGAATTTCTAAAATCATTGGGAGAAGTGGCAACAAAACGACTATTCACGTTGGTGTGTAGAATATATGAGTCTTGCGATACACCATCTGACTTTCGGAAAAGCATCATCCAGACAATTCCGAAGACGGCAAGAGCTGACAAGTGCGAGAATTATCGCACAATCAGCTTAACAGCTCATACGTCGAAGCTGCTTACAAGAATAATATACAGAAGAATGGAAAAGAAAACTGATAATGCGCTAGGTGACGATCAGTTTGGCCTTAGGAAAAGTAAAGGGACGAGAGAGGCAATTCTGACGTTACGGCTAATAATGGAAGCAAGGCAAAAGAAAAATCAAGACACTTCAAAATGGTTCAAATGGTTCTGAGCACTATGGGACTTAACATCTGTGGTTATCAGTCTCCTAGAACTTAGAACTACTTAAACCTAACTAACCTAAGGACATCACACACGTCCATGCCCGAGGCAGGATTCGAACCTGCGACCGTAGCAGTCGCGCGGTTCCGGACTGAGCGCCTAGAACCGCTAGACCACCGCGGCCGGCAATCAAGACACTTTCATAGGATTTGTCGACCTGGAAAAAGCGTTCGACAATATAAAATGGTGCAAGCTGTTCGAGATTCTGAAAAAAGTAGGGGTAAGCTATAGGCAGAGACGGGTCATATGGAATATGTACAACAACCAAGAGGGGCCGGCCGGTGTGGCCGTGCAGTCTAGGCGCTTCAGTCTGGAACCGCGTGACCGCTCCGGTCGCAGGTTCGAATCCTGACTCGGGCATGGATGTGTGTGATGTCCTTAGGTTAGTTAGATTTAAGTAGTTCTAAGTTCTAGGGGACTAATGACCACAGATGTTAAGTCCCATAGTGCTCAGAGCCATTTGAACCATTTGAACGAAGAGGGAATAATAAGAGTGGACGATCAAGAACGAAGTGCTCGTATTAAGAAGGGTGTAAGACAAGGCTGTAGCCTTTCGCCCCTGCTCTTCAATCTGTACATCGAGGAAGCAATGATGGAAATAAAAGAAAGGTTCAGGAGTGGAACTAAAATACAAGGTGAAAGGATATCAATGACACGATTCGCTGATGACATTGCTATCCTGAGTGAAAGTGAAGAAGAATTAAATGATCTGCTGAACGGAATGAACAGTCTAATGAGTACACAGTATGGTTTGTGAGTAAATCGGAGAGAGACGAAGGTAATGAGAAGTAGTAGAAATGAGAACAGCGAGAAACTTAACATCAGGATCGATGGTCACGAAGTCAATGAAGTTAAGGAATTCTGCTACCTAGGCAGTAAAATAACCAATGACGGACGGAGCAAGGAGGACATCAAAAGCAGACTCGCTATGGCAAAAAAAGGCATTTCTGGCCAAGAGAAGTCTACTAATATCAAATACCGGCCTTAATTTGAGGAAGAAATTTCTGAGGATGTACGTCTAGAGTACAACATTGTATGGTAGTGAAACATGGACTGTGGGAAAATCGGAACAGAAGAGAATCGAAGCATTTGAGATGTGGTGCTGTAGACGAGTGTTGAAAATTAGGTGGACTGATAAGGTAAGGAATGAGGAGGTTCTACGCAGAATCGGAGAGGAAAGGAATATGTGGAAACACTGATAAGGAGAAGGGACAGGATGATAGGACATCTGCTAAGACATGAGGGAATGACTTCCATGGTACTAGAGGGAGCTGTAGAGGGCAAAAGCTATAGAGGAAGACAGAGATTGGAATACGTCAAGCAAATAATTGAGGACGTAGGTTGCAAGTGCTACTCTGAGATGAAGGGGTTAGCACAGGAACGGAATTCGTGGCGGGCTGCATCAAACCAGTCAGTAGACTGATAAAAAAAAAAAAAAAAAAAAAAAATCAGAGTGGTTTTGAGGCCTTTAAATTCTTCTTCCTCTGCGTCGTACCATTCTCACGGCGTCCTTCTTCCTGTGAACTGGCTTAGCTGCGGTATCGCTAATTTGTTTACACGAACGAATCGTTTATAGAAATTTGCGCTGCCAAGGAAGCCACATAGTTGTTTCTTGGTTGTTGGCGTGGTAAATTTCCTAATTGCCTCTGTTTTGTCTCGGTTTGGTGTGATTCCATCCGCGGTAATGACATGTCTGAAGAATTTTATTCGTGAGGTTCCTATGCATGACTTCGTGATGTTGGCGGTTACGCCGCATTCTTTGAAGGCCTGTAGGATTTCTCTGAGGATCACACTCCGTCCTCTCCACGTCGGTTCCGTTATCAAGAGGTCGTCCACGTAGGTGGTGACCCTTTGATTAATGGTATTCTTTAAGATGCTATCAATTCCTCTGATGAAGGCGGATAAAGACACTTTTAGCCCGAATGGTAGTCGTTTAAATCAACAGCATTTCCCGAATGCAAGGAACGCCGTGTATTTCCTGCAGTCTGGGTAGTGTATAAGTTGCCAGAAACTGGTCCGCAAGTCAAGAGAAGAAAATACAGTAACACCATGGAAATTTTTCAGGAGTTCCGCCAGCTTTTCCGGACGATCTGTCTCTGGCTTAGTGATTGTATTCATTTGGCACGAATCAAGCTCCAAACGGATCGAGCCGTCAGCCTTCTCTACCACTGTGTGTGGTTTGTTGTACGTGGAGCTTGTTGGTTCAATTATATCTTCGTCAAGCATCCTCTAGATCTCGTTGGCCGTTTACCCGTTAGTGCCTAGCGAAAGTTAAGAAACGAGAATGATATCACCAGAAAATTGTCTGTACTACACACCCACGTGTCGTTCACTACTGCAGATTATGTAAGATAACCCATTACTGCAGTGTAAAATCCGCATTTTCTCGAGCTTTTAGAAACAATACAGGTTATAATCTGTGTAACATGGACTCGACAAACTATTGATAGCTTTCCGGAGGTATGTAACATCAAATGTTGACGCACTGGTTACTCAATTCCCGCAAATTACGGACCAGTATTTTAAGGAACTGATCTGTCGCTGGTCAGCGTAACAGATGTGTTCCGTCGGTTTCAGACCAGATGAATTTATTATCAGGTTCTTTAAGCAACTGTAGCGGGTTCTCCCATTGTGACATGGACAGTTATCCTGCCTCAAGGTATCATCAGTCATAAGAAATGCAGATGGCCAACAATAATGTTAGAGTTGTCCACAATTGTCATGGTGCCCTCTATTAATATAACACGATGCATGAAATCCTTAGTGAATGTCCCTCTCCCCCCCCCCCCCTCCCCCCATCTGGATTAGTTCTAGCAGATCTACAAGTTCTACAAGTCGGAGCTTGGAATATCAAATGTTTGAATGTGGTAGGCAGCTAGAATATCTGAAAAGAGAACTACAAAAAGCTCAATTTAGTTATTGTGTGGATAAGCGAAGTGAAACGGAAAGAAGATAAAGTTTTTCCGGTCAGATGAATATAGGATCCCTCCCACGGAACTCCACCTTATCTAAAAGCACCTTCCGTGCTGGATGGGAGGGTTAGCACGCTTCGATGAAGTCGAGGGCTTAGCCGGCGCTAGCGTAGTTATCGGCAGGTACTCACAGGCCGGACTGGCCTATACAGCGAAGGGCAGGAAGGGCTCTAAAGGAAAGCAGCAAAGTGACTGCCCCACTGCTGGGCTACCTTTGCGCAGCTCTCGTTGCATGGCCACAGGAAAACCGAGGCTACTGGTAAAGCGATGCTTTTCCGAAAGTCAGATGGTATATCGCAAGACTCATATATTCTACACACCAACGTGAATAGTCGTTTTGTTGCCACTTCCCCCATTGATTTTAGAAATTCTGATGGAATGTTATCTATCCCTTCTGCCTTATTTGACCGTAAGTACTCCAAAGCTCTTTTAAATTCCGATTCTAATACTGGATCCCCTATCTCTTCTAAATCGACTCCTGTTTCTTCTTCTATCACATCAGACAAATCTTCACCCTCATAGAGGCTTTCAATGTATTCTTTCCACCTATCTGCCCTCTCCTCTGCATTTAACAGTGGAATTCCCGTTGCACTCTTAATGTTACCACCGTTGCTTTTAATGTCACCAAAGGTTGTTTTGACTTTCCTGTATGCTGAGTCTGTCCTTCCGACAATCATGTTTTTTTCGATGTCTTCACATTTTTCCTGCAGCCATTTCGTCTTAGCTTCCCTGCACTTCCTATTTATTTCATTCCTCAACGACTTGTATTTCTGTATTTTTGATTTTACCGGAACATGTTTGTACTTCCTCCTTTCATCAATCAACTGAAGTATTCCTTCTCTTACCCATGGTTTCTTCGCAGCTACCTTCTTTGTACCTATGTTTTCATTCCCAGCTTCTGCGATGGCCCTTTTTAGAGATGTCCATTCCTCTACCACTGTACTGCCTACTTCGCTATTCCTTATTGCTGTATCTATAGCGTTAGAGAACTTCAAACGTATTTCGTCATTCTTTAGTACTTCCGTATCCCACTTCTTTGCGTATTGATTCTTCCTGACTAATGTCTTGAACTTCAGCCTACTCTTCATCACTACTATATTGTGATCTGAGTCTATATCTGCTCCTGGGTACGCCTTACAATCCAGTATCTGATTTCGGAATCTCTGTCTGACCATGATGTAATCTAATTGAAATATTCCCGTATCTCCCGGCCTCTTCCAAGTATCCCTCCTCCTCTTGTGATTCTTGAACAGGGTATTTGCTATTACTAGCTGAAACTTGTTACAGAACTCAATTAGTCTTTCTCCTCTTTCATTCCTTGTCCCACGCCCATATTCTCCTGTAACCTTTTCTTCTGCTCCTTGCCCTACAGCTGCATTCCAGTCGCCCATGACTATTAGATTTTCGTCCCCCTTTACATACTGCATTACCCTTTCAATATCCTCATACACTTTCTCTATCTGTTCATCTTTAGCTTGCGACGTCGGCATGTATACCTGAAGTATCGTTGTCGGTGTTGGTCTGCTGTCGATTCTGATTAGAACAACCCCGTCACTGAACTGTTCACAGTAACACACCCTCTGCCCTACCTTCCTATTCATAACGAATCCTACACCTGTTATACCATTTTCTGCTGCTGTTGATATTACCCGATACTCATCTGACCAGAAATCCTTGTCTTCCTTCCACTTCACTTCACTGACCCCTACTATATCTAGATTGAGCCTTTGCATTTCCGTTTTCAGATTTTCTAGTTTCCCTACCACGTTCAAGCTTCTGACATTCCACGCCCCGACTCGTAGAACGTTATCCTTTCGTTGATTATTCAATCTTTTCCTCATGGTAACCTCCCCCTTGGCAGTCCCCTCCCGGAGATCCGAATGGGGGATTATTCCGGAATCTTTTGCCAATGGCGAGATCATCATGACACTTCTTCAGTTACAGGCCACATGTCCTGTGGATTCACGTTACGTGTCTTTAATGCAGTGGTTTCCATTGCCTTCTGCATCCTCATGTCGTTGATCATTGCTGATTCTTCCGCCTTTAGGGGCAATTTCCCACCCCTAGGACAAGAGAGTGCCCTGAACCTCTATACGCTCCTCCGCCCTCCCGGAAATGATACATATTATAAAATCGAAATGTCTATAAATTCATAAACATCACAGCTCAATGTTAAATGCCTTAAATGTAAAGTTTTTTGTAGTTCTCCTCATCATGTCAGCACTATCTAATGTGTTTCCTTAATGAAGTAAATCATCATCATCATCATCATCAGTGTTCTGCCTAAAGGCAGGTTTTCACATAGTAGCTCTCCAGGCTGTCCGGTCTTCTACCATCCTCTTCAGGTCAGCATAATTTCCTCTTCCCTTATGTCCTCTATCACCTTGTATCTCCTTCTTCCTCTCAGTCTTCTCCCACAAACCAATCTTTCCAAAGCATCTACTAGCACGCACTCTCTTCTCAATGAATGTCCCAACCAGTTCTTTTTCCTTTTTCTTACAACCTTCAGTGCTCTTTCATTACTCACTCTTTCCATCCAGCTTATTCTCTTCATTCTCCACCACATCCACATCTCAAATGCTTCTAACCTTTTTTCATCCTCTCGTCTCAGTGTCCATGTTTCTGCCCCATATAGTGCCACACTCCAGAAAAAAACGTTTTCCAAGCCTTTTCCTTAGTCCTTCATCTAATTTGCCACATAAGAGTCTCCTCTTTCTGTTGAATGCCTCCTTCGCTATGGCCATTCGGGTTTTCACCTTCTGGTGACATCTGAAGTCTTCAGTTATTGTGCTTCCGAGACTTTCTTGGCTAATGGTAGATTGTCCTATTTTAATATTGGACAGTCAGCGTCTTGTACTGATGACCATACTCTTTGTTTTTGCTGCGTTTATTTGCATCCCATATTCCACAAGCTTCATTCAGATCTTTGAGCATGTTATTCACTGTCCGCTCACTTTCTGCCACTAATACCACGGCATCTGCAAATATACATTCTGTTCTCTTTCCACCAATACATATTCCTCTTTTCCCATCTAAACTTTTCGCAATAATCTCTTCAAGGTATACATTAAACAGCAGTGGGGAAAAGCAACAACCTTGTCTAACACCTCGTCCAATGCTGCTTCCTTCTGACATTTCATTTCCAATCCTTATCCTTACTTTCTGGTGTAAATATAGATTCTGTATCAGTCGTCTCTCTCTCTCCAATCTACTCCTTTTCTGTTCAAGATATCCATGAGCTTGTTCCACTGAACTCTGTTAAAAGCCTTCTCTAAATCTATAAAAACAGCAAAGATTTCTCTACCCTTTTCCATGTATCTTTCCCCCATAGTTCTTAGCAGGCCAATAGCATCTCTTGTTCCTTTTCCTCTTCTAAATCCGAACAGCTTCTCTGCAATCCCTCTATCTATCTCGCCATATAACCTCCTGTTCAACACTCTCAGCAAGACTTTACCTCCATGAGAAATTAGACTGATGGTCCAGTGCTCTCCACATTTTTTAGTATTTCTCTTTTTCTCTATTGGTATCATAACTGTTGCAGTAAAGTCCTCAGGCCATTCCCCTTTGTCATAAATCTCGTTAGAGAGGCAGACTATTTCTTTTCTTGCTTTGGTTCCCAGACTCTTCAACAGTTCTGCTGGCAAATCATCTATTCCACATGCCTTCCTATTCTTCATCTTCTTCAGCGCCTTTTCTACTTCTTCTTCCAAGATGGTAAATCCCTTTCCATCTTCCGGCACATATTGCTCGTCTTCAACCTTAATTTCGCTTTCCATTTCATCCCCCATTTACAGACATTAAATATATTCTTCCCATCTGTTCAAAACCTCCTGTGGTTCTTCTGCTAGAGTACCATCCGCTCTTTCTATTTCCATGTTATTCCTCTTTCTTTTAGGTTCAAAAACTATCTCACTAGCCAGTCTATACATCATTTCATACTTTCCCTCTCTCTCCATTTTCTCTATTTCTTCGCATTTCTGTTTCATCCGTTTTTCTCTTGCTTTTCAGTTTCTCTTCTTAATTCGTTATTCAGTTTCCTGTACCTCTTCTTGCCTTCTTCAGTTTCTACACTTTTCCACTTTCTGCGCTCTTCCATCTTTATCAACATGTTTCCTGTTATCCATTCTTTCCTGGTGCCTTGGGATACTCTAATTCCTAGTACTTCTTTGGCAGATTCCATGAGTCCTTCCCTCATTTTTATCCACTTGCCATTAACACTTTCATCAACCCTACCTCTTTGCCATTTTTCCATAAATCTGTTCTCCAAATCTGATGCCTTTCCTACCTCTTTGAGTCTTTCTATGTTTAGTCTTTCCTTTGATTTACCACTCCAGACTTATTTCAACTTCACCTGTATTTCTCCCACCAGTAGGTTGTGCTCTGAATTTATATCCGCTCCTGGATAAGCTTTAGCATTCTTCAAACAATTCCTAAGCCTTTTTTGTATCAGGATGTAGTCCAGCTGATATCTTTCACTATTCAAATTTGATATCCATGTGTAACGTCTCCTTTTGTGGTGTTCAAATAATGTGTTACCCACTGCTAATGAATTTTCTTTACAGAAACTAATTATTCGTTCACCTCTCTCATTTCTTATTCCTAATCCAAATTTTCCTACTGTATCTTCATCTCTTCCTTCACCCACCACTGCATTCCAGTCCCCCATGGTATAATGCAGGCATTTCTATTTTCTTTCTCGATGAGTTCTTGAATTTTCTCATAATATTCTTCCACTTCCTCATCTCTGTGCTAGCTGGTTGGCATATATACCTGTATATACCAAATCTTTTCAACTACCCTTCAGTCATATCATCATCAGTCTTCCTTCAATATATTGTACCTTCATTACCTTACTTTTCAACTTTTGCCCAATCAATATTCCTACTCCATTTTCATCACTCTTGATTTCCCCTGAGTAAAAGAGTTTATAATCTCCACTTTCTATCTCACAATTCTCTCCCCATCTCATTTCACACAAACCGATGGCATCTAATCTGTTCCTTTTCATCTCCTGTTTTGCATTCTCTAGCTTTCCTGCTTGCTGAAGTGTCCTCACATTCCATGTTCCAATCCGTATCTTTCCTCCCTTCTCTGTCCCTTTCTTCCTTTCAAATATGTCTACTCTCAGCGTGTTCCTCTCCCGGAGATCCGAATGAGGGGAAGTTTTAACTCCGGAATCTTTCACATGGAGAGACATACATGAAGTAAAAAAAGTTGAAAATAAACACATGTGAAAAAATCTTTGTTATAAAAGTAGGCTGCAATTTTCGTTCTTAGAAATAGTTGTACTGTGTTGCAAGCACATTTTTGTAAGTTTCCTGTGTGTGTAGCCTTCTTTCAACATATAGCTGCCTCACTCACACACGTGCTGAGAATAGCATAGTGATGGGGGAAGCCGGAGTGTTGAGCAGATTCCGCTGTGCTCGTGGAGCGTACAGGGAGCGTAAATCTTGGCCTGGTCTGTTCTATGGAGTTAGATAATGCTAAATCAAATTTAGATAGACACCATTATGCGATGTTGTTTTCAACATAACAGCTAAACCTGTACTATGATCGCCGACCCGGGTGGCCGAGCGGTTCTAGCCACTACAGTTTGAAACCGCACGACCACTATGGTTGCAGGTTCGAATTCTGCCTCGGGCATGGATGTATGTGATGTCCTTATGTTAGTTAGGTTTAAGTAGTTATAAGTTCTAGGGGACTGATGACCTCAGAAGTTCAGTCCCAAAGAGCTCAGAGCTATTTGAACCATTTTTTGTACTCTGAACATGAAAGATAATACCGCAGAATTCGACAATTTATGGCTGCCTGGTCTAATGAAATGGTTTGTGGGAAACGATATTTCTACATTGCTCTACTGAAGTTTTATAGACTAAGTGCAAGGTTGATTAATACAGTAGGAAATTAACACTGACAAAATTACACTGAATGTCATGAAAGGGTATCCACAGGACTCAGTATATTGCTCTATATTTTGGAACATTAAAAGTGTTATATTACAAAACAGGCCACTGACTGATGGTGTCATTGCAGATGCTGATAACATCATTGTGAGTGTATCCCATGACCCTAGATAGAGTGCAGCATCTGACACTCACTGATTCAGACACGTTCACTGCAAAAACCTACGCCATGTGCAAATGACACATACAGTTTCCTTAACGATAAGTTATTGAGAACTACAAAAATATAGACGATGGTTAGTTTAGACGAAGAACAGATTTTCTTAGCACATATTATAACTAATCGTCGGAGCACTGCAAAAGATATGCGGAAAACTATAACACTGTTTAGAGTGAAATACCAGTTTACAAATTCTCGGTTCAAAGTATATCATAATGTTATCTTGATAACTATGGTCACCTTTCCAGCTTGCATATGGTCCTCAAAGACGGCAAATTGGAACAGAGGAATCATTCACTAGACTAAGAAAGTTACGAGAACGCAGAATGCAGAAAGTACTGATACTGACTCACTTCTGCAAAGTACAATAAAATGTGAAGTCGTAATAAGCAAATGAAGCGCGGAGACAGTAATCCTTCCTTTGTCATTACCTAAAGCTATAAATTATTTATTCACTGGCAGAGATTAGATACATCTATTGCTTAGAGGAGGAAGAACAAGAACAGTGATAAAAGCTAGTAGCAGCAGCAAAAGATCACGCCTTGAGAACGAAAAAATGCGAAGAAAGCGACACGTGTCGTTTTTATGAAGTGTACTCTAAGACTAAGGACCATAAAGTACCAATGTGACCTGTCTCGCTTAGAATGAACATTTCAAGAGCCGCCATATGGCGTCTTCATTCTTTCATTGGCAAATTTGCCGAGCCTTATGAGTTCATGATATTTTCAAGAATGGTACGATCCCACACGTGAATCAATTACGACAGCTGGTTTCAACACTAGAGTAAACGACATACGAATACATACCTACTGAAGAGTTGCAGCTAACGAGCCTGACATAAATGTAATTCAGCCATATACGAGATCGTGCCTCTTAATCGATGGCTCAGTCCCGTCTGATAGTAGCATTAATGATCAAGTGGCTAAGAAGGGATTGAAGTATAAGGGTAAAAGCTTCGAGGTCCGTCCAACGTGGAATCTTAAAACTGATGTAATCCTCGCCATTACTAGTGCACTGTGGTCCATGCTGCGTAATATGTAGAGCTCTATATCTGAAATCGTGGGATGCAGTATGTGTAGTGAAAAGTATAGCACTGTTCGGAACCATCCACACTTTGCATAAAGTACACTAAAATCATTTAAATCACCAGTCCTACTCATGAGGAAGCTGTAAATAACCTGATACAGATTTTACTGTATCCAACAACGTATTCTCCGTTGTGTAAAGTAAAGATAATAATAATGGAGAAATATATCCATGTGAAGTTAACAACAACTTCAGATACCAGGTTGTTTTCTGGAAGGCATGGCGCAGGTATCATTAGCTCAGTTCAATCGTAAGCTAGCAGTGTAACTCATCTGCGTTCAAGCAATCTTTTCTTTAACTTTTAAACGAGTTATGCAAATCACAACACTGCTTCCATCACTTCCTTCGTTATTTATGTATGACAAGTTACGGCACACTCATATTTCCCTCGGGTGTGATCACGTTAACCGCATTTCTGATGAACCTCGACGCTCCGAATGCCCCACCCGTTTAATATTAGCCCTTCTAATCGAATACAGGATGCACGACAAACACTTTTGCAAGCGTTATAAGCGGGATTCTCACATCAAAATAAGAAAAATACGACTGCGCGTTTGGAAGTAAAATCTGTTAACTTAAGTTTATAAATTCATTTATCGTTAGAAAATCTAGTGATATTATGGATACAGGTGGATAGAAGCACAGAAGGAAGGAAGCGAAGAAAGAATAGCGGAATAGTTTAATGTCCTGCCTATGACGAGGTCATTAGAGAAGGATCACAGGATCGGATTGGGGAAAGATACAAAAGGAAATCGGCAGTGGCCTTTTTAGAGGTTTAAGAAACGTTGAAAAACTACGCTATGGTACTTCGTGGCAGAGGTAATTTCTGACACCGGTGGTCTGCCAAACAAAGCTGAGAAAAATCTACAAGAGACTAATCTGCGTTTTTTTTCGTGTTGGCAGGATGGTGACCATAACTGTTTCACCATCTGTATAACAGCACGTCGAGTTACATGTGATCACCATCAACATAATCATGAGGTGCTTTGCAAGCAGTGAGTATGAACAACTGTTGAGCCATGGCTTTAACAAAAATAAACATTACAATTCTTCAAATGAAAGACTGTTTGTTACAATAGGTGGAAGGGAGAAGACAGTTGAAGCTCTTTAAGTAATTTAGTAATCAGGAGATTTAAATGAAAACTTGATTTCTAGAGGCTGAAGATTGCGTCGGGACGTAGCTTGAGTAGACTGAATGCCAGAACAATTCATTGTCCTCAAAAAGAAGATAAGTTCAGTGACTCGACAAAAATGAAAAGAACGTGGAAAGTTCCCCAATGTTGAAGAAAAATTTGATGTCGAAAAATGTTTTCATATTAAGGAACTAAGATGATGTTATGCACCCTCAGACTGCGAATGTAACACTTGTATTAAATAGGTTTCGTAAGGAGGTGCAATACTCAGACCTTCAGTCTGACCAAAAGGACAACGTGACGTTTTGATGACACGGACTTCCAGCATGGCAGTCTGCTGACATGGAAACATGAGAAGAACGTGCTTGCTGTCTACTGACTGATAGCACCCGAAACATACACTCCTGGAAATGGAAAAAAGAACACATTGACACCGGTGTGTCAGACCCACCATACTTGCTCCGGAAACTGCGAGAGGGCTGTACAAGCAATGATCACACGCACGGCACAGAGGACGCACCAGGAACCGCGGTGTTGGCCGTCGAATGGCGCTAGCTGCGTAGCATTTGTGCACCGCCGCCGTCAGTGTCAGCCAGTTTGCCGTGGCATACGGAGCTCCATCGCAGTCTTTAACACTGGTAGCATGCCGCGACAGCGTGGACGTGAACCGTATGTGCAGTTGACGGACTTTGAGCGAGGGCGTATAGTGGACATGCGTGAGGCCGGGTGGACGTACCGCCGAATTGCTCAACACATGGGGCGTGAGGTCTCCACAGTACATCAATGTTGTCGCCAGTGGTCGGCGGAAGGTGCACGTGCCCGTCGACCTGGGACCGGACCGCAGCGACGCACGGATGCACGCCAAGGCCGTAGGATCATACGCAGTGCCGTAGGGGACCGCACCGCCACTTCCCAGCAAATTAGGGACACTGTTGCTCCTGGGGTATCGGCGAGGACCATTCTCAACCGTCTCCATGAAGCTGGGCTACGGTCCCGCACACCGTTAGGCCGTCTTCCGCTCACGCCCCAACATCGTGCAGCCCGCCTCCAGTGGTGTCGCGACAGGCGTGAATGGAGGGACGAATGGAGACGTGTCATCTTCAGCGATGAGAGTCGCTTCTGCCTTGGTGCCAATGATGGTCGTATGCGTGTTTGGCGCCGTGCAGGTGAGCGCCACAATCAGGACTGCATACGACCGAGGCACACAGGGCCAACATCCGGCATCATGGTGTGGGGAGCGATCTCCTACACTGGCCGTACACCACTGGTGATCGTCGAGGGGACACTGAATAGTGCACGGTACATCCAAACCGTCATCGAACCCATCGTTCTACCATTCCTAGACCGCCAAGGGAACTTGCTGTTCCAACAGGACAATGCACGTCCGCATGTATTCCGTGCCACCCAACGTGCTCTAGAAGGTGTAAGTCAACTACCCTGGCCAGCAAGATCTCCGGATCTGTCCCCCATTGAGCATGTTTGGGACTGGATGAAGCGTCGTCTCACGCGGTCTGCATGTCCAGCACGAACGCTGGTCCAACTGAGGCGCCAGGTGGAAATGGCATGGCAAGCTGTTCCACAGGACTACATCCAGCATCTCTACGATCGTCTCCATGGGAGAATAGCAGCCTGGATTGCTGCGAAAGGTGGATATACACTGTACTAGTGCCGACATTGTGCATGCTCTGTTGCCTGTGTCTATGTGCCTGTGGTTCTGTCAGTGTGATCATGTGATGTATCTGACCCCAGGAATGTGTCAATAAAGTTTCCCCTTCCTGGGACAATGAATTCACGGTGTTCTTATTTCAATTTCCAGGAGTGTATATACAATCATAAGAAAAATCCGGGTCCCTGGTTGACCAAACAGTTTGATGCCGGGAACGCCATTTGCCACTGCTCTGTGTGTCTCGCGGCGTCATCCCAAGCAAACGGTCGCTTGTCGGTCACGGGTGTTACGAACTGTGGCACGCTGACTTAATTATTGTCAATTAAAGCCAGCATCATAGTCAAAGACAACGGAAACGGTCGCTAGTTTGTTGACAATCGTAATTATTAAATCAGACGTGAATGTGAAGATCGAGATTCATTGTGTACCGTAAAATGTGGTTAGGCAGTCTTGAATTAATGTGCTGTGTGAAATCAATGGTTGTAAATTGCTTCGATACTACACTGCGGCAAGACATGCAGACACTAACTGAACCTGGCGTTGCCAAAATTTATTTGAAGTGTTGGTTATTGAAGTCAAGCACTTAACACTAATACGAAATCTCAATGAGTCCTTAACCTGGTGCTGTCAACTGCTGCGGAAGCAACATCATTTGTCGAAGTAACATATAGGAGACCTCAGTAGATACTATTGGTGAGGTGTGTTTAATCTGCAAATCTCCAACAAAAATCTCGCGTGCACTGTCAGTTTATTACAACTAGACACCAGTGCACGTACTTACCACCGTATGAGGACTGTTGTAAGAGGTTTTTCATAACAATGCAGTATAAAGTGACGATAAAATAGAACGATGAAATACACCACAAGCAAATGGCAGATGCAGAAAGTATGATGGGGCAGGCGAATAAATTTTATAATGAACGATTACGTGACACATTGCTCTTTAGTAGACTCTAGATCTTTTCTGACATGGAAGGTTAGCGAAATTACTTCATTAGCCACTGCACATGCGTGGAATATCGAGGAAAGACACACATGGAATCCAATCATATATCTGCTATTGCTTCATCGATCAGAGTTCACTGTAGGACAATGAGTTAGAGACAGTTTTCACCGACAAAATCCATAGGTCTCATGTAGTCATTGACACTGCAGTCGCGAAAACATTTTTTCTGTCTTTTTCGAGTCAGTTCTGATAAAGTATTTCCAGAAAATTGTGAGTAAAACATTCTTTTTCTTAACTTCAAAGAGATTTAATGCGAAAGGACCGTTCTTGTTGATGTCACATTCGCACAGAACATATGAGAGGAGTACCAAGTTCCAATAACATATATTATAAAGTAAATATGAGAATGAAAGAGCAATCAGAAATGTAATGATATAAGGCACCTGCTAGATTTGAAACACATGTTTGGTGATTTCTGGATGTATAGTAATGTAAAGGCAAAACTGGTAGAAGCGGACCTCGGGGAAGATCAGTTTGGATTCCGTAGAAATGTTGGAACTCGTGAGGCAATACTAACCTTACGACTTATCTTAGAAGAAAGATTAAGAAAAGGCAAACCTACGTTTCTAGCATTTGTAGACTTAGAGAAAGCTTTTGACAATGTTGACTGGAATACTCTCTTTCACATTCTGAAGGTGGCAGGGGTAAAATACAGGGAGGGAAAGGCTATTTACAATTTGTACAGAAACCAGATGGCAGTTATAAGAGTCGAGGGGCATGAAAGGGAAGCAGTGGTTGGGAAAGGAGTGAGACAGGGTTGTAGCCTCTCCCCGATGTTATTCAATCTGTATATTGAGCAAGCAGTAAAGGAAACAAAAGAAAAATTCGGAGTAGGTATTAAAATTCATGGAGAAGAAATAAAAACTTTGAGGTTCGCCGATGACATTGTAATTCTGTCAGAGACAGCAAAGGACTTGGAAGAGCAGTTGAACGGAATGGACAGTGTCTTGAAAGGAGGATATAAGATGAACATCAACAAAAGCAAAACGAGGATAATGGCATGTAGTCAAATTAAATCGGGTGATGCTGAGGGAATTAGATTAGGAAATGAGACACTTAAAGTAGTAAAGGAGTTTTGCTATTTGGGGAGTAAAATAACTGATGATGGTCGAAGTAGAGAGGATATAAAATGTAGACTGGCAACGGCAAGGAAATCGTTTCTTAAGAAGAGAAATTTGTTAACATCGAGTATAGATTTAAGTGTCAGGAAGTCGTTTCTGAAAGTATTTGTATGGAGTGTAGCCATGTATGGAAGTGAAACATGGACGATAACTAGTATGGACAAGAAGAGAATAGAAGCTTTCGAAATGTGGTGCTACAGAAGAATGCTGAAGATAAGGTGGGTAGATCACGTAACTAATGAGGAGGTATTGAATAGGATTGGGGAGAAGAGAAGTTTGTGGCACAACTTGACTAGAAGAAGGGATCGGTTGGTAGGACATGTTTTGAGGCATCAAGGGATCACAAATTTAGCATTGGAGGGCAGCGTGGAGGGTAAAAATCGTAGAGGGAGACCAAGAGATGAATACACTAAGCAGATTCAGAAGGATGTAGGTTGCAGTAGGTACTGGGAGATGAAGAAGCTTGCACAGGATAGAGTAGCATGGAGAGCTGCATCAAACCAGTTTCAGGACTGAAGACCACAACAACAACAACAGTAATGTAAACGAAATTGGTGGTAATAAAGACACGCAACGTCAAGGTTCCGGATAACCACGCCTCACCACATCAAGTGTGGATCGTCGTATTATGTTCCAAGTACCCTACAGACTTCCAACTAGCATTCGATAACAAGTAATGTACCGCCTGCAACTTTCTGCGTCATATTGCGCCGTAGGTGCCGGACTAGGCAACTCGTGTCCCATGGGAAGGTTGCCGATAACACCACAATACAAACTCGGTCGTCTGGTTTGGTGCAATGAAAGGAAAGCCTCTATTTCTGATTAATGGTGTTGCATTGTGTTCAGCGATGAAACAGTGTTCCGTAGTACACCAGATGACCACCATCGGGACCCCATTCTTCCAGTGTTTGGGAGAGGCATAGTTCTGAGTTCCTGGTTTGGGGAGTCATCAGTTATGACTTGATGAGGGAACTATGACGGCAAAACAGTACGTCATGGACAAGCTGCGTCATTATGGTACAGTACCGCCGTCTACAAATGAAACTCGTGTCTATGAACTGTCTGCGTGAAACTGAGGTTTTCCCATGGCCAACAAGATCTCCTGACCTGTCACTGATAGAACTTATGTAGGAATAACTTGGACACAAACTCCATTTCAGCACCAGTGTCCAGGATATCAAGGACCAGTGGCAATCGTTGTAGGCCAGCTTGCCTCAGGAGATTACCTCAGGCTTCATGATGCACTACGGGAATCAGTGGATGCATCCTCCACGCCAGAGGGGTACAACTTCGTAGTATTATGTGGGCTTATACTGCGAACTTCTTTGTAAACTTTAATCGATTTGGTAATCATTTTAGTAACATCACACACCATCGCAATCTGTGACGTTTCATTTCGTTTGAATCGATTCCTCCTCCTCTTTTTAATTTCTTCAGCTGGCCTTTTTTTTTTTTTTTTTTTTTTTTTGTGAATACACTTCTCGAGATATGGTCGCCTTAGAAATCCATCTAAATTTAACACCGTCCTTAACTATCTCTTTTATATTTATTGTTCTTAGGGAAGAGTTAACAGTGAGCCGGCCGAAGTGGCCGTGCGGTTAAAGGCGCTGCAGTCTGGAACCGCAAGCCCGCTACGGTCGCAGGTTCGAATCCTGCCTCGGGCATGGATGTTTGTGATGTCCTTAGGTTAGTTAGGTTTAACTAGTTCTAAGTTCTAGGGGACTAATGACCTCAGCAGTTGAGTCCCATAGTGCTCAGAGCCATTTTTTTTAGTTAACAGTGCATGTAGCTGAAGTGAGGTTTTCAATTTTTCTCTCTCTACACTCTGCATGACGGCACCAGAACTCTGATTTATGATACGGTCGCTATAACATATAAAAGACAAAGTCTTCACAGTACCTGTATTAAGCTTTCCTTATTATGTTCGTCTAGATAGCCATGCAGAACTCTACGTTAAGTAATTGGCTGAAGTACTGTAAGTTTAGACCTTCTTCTTGTTTTACCTAATGTGGTTCTAAAACGTTCCGTGAATTTTATATTTGCTCTAAGGTCACACAAATACTTTATCAAACCATTTAGTGCCCGCTATTATGAGGTCTCAATGTGTCTTTATCGTGGCCTACCCTAAACTAACGAACCTCCACAAAAAGGCTAGCACTTTCCCAAGTTGTATTATCGATACAATCGTCGTTACTGAAGCATTTCTCAGTAAATCATTTCTTGCGTGTTACTAATTAATTCACAAATTCAGTAACATCGCTGCACTGGAGCACAAACGTGCTGAGACCAGAGCGAGTACTCCACTCAAGAATCTTTACCTGAAGTAACTGTTCTTGACAAACTCTTTTTCATAAGTCGACTTTTAATGCGTTGTCTGATTTATTTTACTGTGACCAGCATTAGTTTAAGATCTTAATCGAAGTGGAAGCTTGCTAAATGCACAAAAACATAATTTTGAAAAATCTTGAATAATCTCATTGGTGCAAGATTAAACTTTAAACACTGCCAACAAACAATCATGGCGAATGGCCTTAAACGAATTGAAATTGTTGTAACACTATAGAATGCTGATACTTTACAAACATGATTTTCTTTCAAATTGTGAGGCAGCAGCAAATAATTTTCATTTGTTTCCTTTCAAACCCACCTCTGTAGTCGACGTCGCTAATGGACGCCTGTGCTATGGTGCTAGACTCTGCGATAGGTCATTTTGAATCCTGATGGTGGATGAACTTTTCACTGCGATTCGTCGGTCAGCAAGGGGCCGAGATTAGGTGACCTAAAGTCTCTGATCACCAGTCTTTGTGCCAATATCCTTGTTAAAATTATAAATCTCTCAGCAGTGTCTCACGAAGTGAGAACATGCAACACCGTTGTGGTGATCCGTCCGTCAGTTGGGGACATCAAGCTCGGTGGTTCCCTGGGTGCTATTCTATAGGAGTAGACTAAGAGCCGGCACCCGGGTTCCATCGAAACCCTGCTCTCATAATCTTCATACAGCACAAATATAACCGTGCACTATAGATGCATCCATTACCTTCACGCGCACTCCACAAACACACAAGCGACACAGCTCTCACATATCAGCAAGGAAAGGAACCGATGTGGTCGGCAGAAGAACACCTTTACCGCTACATGGCTGAATCCACTCCGTGGGATACCCCAGCCGGGAATGTCATAAGATATTTTTTAAGAAAAATACTGCAAGTCGCAAAAACTGATATGAACAAAATCAGCTGCGAAAGAGTTGAAGCTACTATTCAAACACAGTGTTATTTTTTTAATTATATTTTGAAGAACCATTAAGCAAAAGAAAATACGAGGGTGGTCCAGCAGGAAAGTTCCGATCGGTCACTAAATGGAAACCACAATGAAAAATCAGAAAAATTTTATTTGCAAGAGTTAGCTACACTTTCCAGGTACTTCTCTACATAGTCGTCGTTCCGACTTAGACATTTGTCGGAGCGTTATTCCAAATTTCCAGCATCATCGTCATAGAAGGCTGCCATCTGTGCTTTCCGATAATTTTCTACGCTGGTCTGTAGCACGTAGCCTGCTCCCAAGTGTTGTCTCCGCATCCAGCGTTTCATGTGAAAAGAGTTGACACTCAGGACGAGCCAATTAGGGCTGTGTTGTGGGTGAACGAACACTTCCCATCTAAAAGGCTGCAGGAGCGTCTTCACTGCCCCTGCAAAGTGCGGCTGAGAATTGCCATGAAGAAGGAAGGGCGTGGCAGTTGTGTTAGATGGGTTGCATTCATTGAGGCGAAGCCTCTCAGTGGGCCTTCCTACATGGGAGGAGACATCGTTGTTCTAGGCACCTTTACTCGCTCACAGTGCGCTCACAACTGGAAAGGGAGTCTTATGCGATCGACGGTCATACTAGAGGCACTACCCAACACATCTCTGCAAAGCTTCATCGGATTTTCACTGTGGTGTCCATTTAGCGAGCGATCGGAACTTTGCATTCATTGAGGCGAAGCCTCTCAGTGGGCCTTCCTACATGGGAGGAGACATCGTTGTTCTAGGCACCTTTACTCGCTCACAGTGCGCTCACAACTGGAAAGGGAGTCTTATGCGATCGACGGTCATACTAGAGGCACTACGCAACACATCTCTGCAAAGCTTCATCGGATTTTCACTGTGGTGTCCATTTAGCGAGCGATCGGAACTTACTTTCTGGACAACCCTTGTAGATCAAAACTTTGCACGGTATCAACTAAACTAAGAGAAATGCCTGGCCTATTGCTCTAGAGGTGTACAATAAACGTCAGTTTTGTCTAATAGTTAATGTTACACAACCTCGGATTCTATAAGACTCGATGTCACGTTGATTCTGTCCACAAGTATGTAGATCAGGTTTATCAGACGCCTGTAAATGTAGTCATTCACCTGTACGATCTCATAATTTGATTAAGAATTCATTCAGTTGTTCTCACACACAGATACAGATCAAAGGTTGAAAAGCATGGATAGATGGTTGTGAGGATCATGGGGGTCATCGAACACCTCCCCGTCACAAGCATTTTAGTGTCTACACTTTTACATACTTCAATTTCCAAATTAAACTGCAAAGTTTCGGAGAATAATGTTGGATGAAATCTTAGACTCTCGAAAACGACAAGGAAGTTTAGAAGCTACCTGCTACGCGAAACACATGATGATTTTCATTTGCCTGAGGACCTGCCAACGTGGCTCGTTTTGTGGCCTGCAGAAAACAATGTAGGCAGCACATTACTCGACCTCACACACTGACATTACCTCCTGTCAAAACAAATCAACCACGGTACATGTGTACACAAGGTGGACCGGAAAATCACAGGAAGTTGTTTGCCAAGCGTTTTAATGATGTTAGCTACATTTGGACACTGTAATGAATCAACTGTAATAGGTAAAAATTTGTGCCCGACCGGGACTACAACCCGGAATTCCCGCTTAAAGTGAGTGGTCGCCTTAACCTCCTTGGCCATTGGAACCCACTACCCAAATTCCCAGCCTGTTATACACTAGCGACGTACTTTTTTTTATTTATTTACACGTCAAGCTCCATAGGACCAAACTGAGGAGCCCGCGTCTCGTGGTCGTGCGGTAGCGTTCTCGCTTCCCACGCCCGGGTTCCCGGGTTCGATTCCCGGCGGGGTCAGGGATTTTCTCTGCCTCGTAATGGCTGGGTGTTGTGTGATGTCCTTAGGTTAGTTAGGTTTAAGTAGTTCTAAGTTCTAGGGGACTGATGACCTAAGATGTTAAGTCCCATAGTGCTCAGAGCCATTTGAACCATTTTGAACCAAACTGAGGAGCAAATCTCCAAGGTCATGGAAAGTGTCAGTACATGAACTTACAACATAAAAGTAATAACACATACAAATAAATGTTCATGAACCTGAAAAAAAGTCTGTCCATAAGTTTAAGTAAACCCTATCAGCAATACAATAAGAATCAGCTTAATTTTTCAAGGATCTCCTCGACAGAATAGGAGTGACCCATGAAGAAACTCTTCAGTTTCAATTTGAAATCGCGTGGATTACTGCAAAGATTTTTGAATTCGAGTGGCAGCTTATTGAAAATGGATGCAGCAGTATACTGCACACCTTTTTGCACAAGAGTTTAGGAAGTCCGATCCAAATGGAGGTTTGATTTCTGCCGAGTATTAACCAGTGAAAGCTGCTTATTCTTGGGAATAAGCTAATATTGGTAACAAGAAACGACAATAAGGAGTGTACATATTGACTCGTGAACAGAGGTCGACAAGAGGTTCGTGAACTCACTCCACTTATTGCCGGGACCGCCCGTTCCTGAGCCAAAAATATCCTTCTAGAATGGGAAGAGTTACCCTAAAACATAATACCATACGACATAAGTGAATGAAAATAAGCAAAGTAGACTATTTTACGTGACGAAGTATGACTCACTTTTGATACCATTCGAATAGTAAAAACGGCAATATTAAAAGTCTTTGAACAAGATCCTGAACGAGGGCTTTCCACGACAGCTTACTATCTATTTGAACACCTAGAAATTTGAACTGTTCAGTTTCACTCACCATATGCCCGTTCTGTGAGATTAAAACATCAGGTTTTGTTGAATTGTGTGTTAGAAAGTGTAAAAACTGAGTCTTACTGTGATTTAACGTTAGTTTATTTTCTACAAGCCATGAACTGAGGTGGCATCACCTACCCTCAGTTCCTGACAGACTTCGTACCTACAAGGATGTCTTGCATACACACTCCATACCACCTGATGTCTCTTCAATTTCTAGTGCAGAAGCCAGAACTCCTGCCAACAGATCTTTGTCTGTCTCTACCGGAGCCTCGTAAATTTAACTTGGCGTACGATCCCACAAGAAGTTGTCCATAGAATTTAGATCGTGGCGGCCACGCGGTTGGCCCACATTGGCCTATCCATCTTTTATCATATCTTCTGTTGAGATGCCTACAAACCGCACGTGAGAAGTGAGGTGCTGCATCAACATGCTCAAACCACTTTTCCTGACGGACATTCGTTGAAACAGCTTCCAAGAACGGATGAAATACATCTTGCAGAAAGCTGAGGTATGCAGGACCATTTAGGTTGAGTGAAAAGAGGTATGGCCCATTCAGGTCACCGTCCAAAGTACCTGACCACACGTTAATAGCTAACTGGTGCAGAAATCCCTGTACATGCCTGGCTCGAGGGCTTTCGTCTGTCGAGACATGGGTTTCTCGCCAATTCCGAACACAGCTCCTAGTGAACTTACATCCATTAGTGAACAGAACTTCACGTTGCATATATGTAGCGGTGCAGGAACCACGTGTAATAGTTAATGCATTGTGGAAAGACGGGTGGATCCATAGGTTGTATCCTTACGGATGTAACAGTTGCTCACGCAGAACGTCCCAGGCGATACTGTGACTGACACCTGCTGCATGCGCATTTGCTAGAGTACTCGCTGACGCGTTCTCTTCAACGCTATATACTTCATCTCCATTAAATTCGGGTGTGTGGCTTTACCGTGCAGCTCTACAGTCCTTCTTCCTCGCGGTGAAAATATCTGTTTCTCGGAGCTGCTGCGATGGCTTGTTACGTTGCGAGAAACGTTCGTGATGCAGCCGACTAACATCTCTTCCGTTACCTCTAGCTTCGACATACACAAGGAGAATGTCCGCGTATTTCTAAAACGTGTACCAGACTATGTTTACTGCATCGGAGATGCACATGCATGGTCTGTCTCGCAGCAACACAGACGTTTAGTGACATCAGGTGACCGCCTGATTTAGTACACGCCATCCTGATCGTATTACGTACCAGACCAAAAAGTCAGAGACTTTTCTTTTTCCCTCAGCAGATGTCGACGCGTTACACATCTGAACTGAAACTGCATTATGTACTCACTCGCCACTACAAGTCCTAGAAGTTCGTAATGGTAATTTCCAAACACTGTGCATACAGGACGTCGAATCAGAGAAGGTGGATAAGGACTAAGAAGAAAATATTAACAAAAATTATGACATCCCAAACGCAGGCGGAAACGACTACTATAAACAGCACACCCCTCATTGATACATTCGAGTAGCCATAGTCTGTGGAACTGTTTTCGTAATTGTAATGCTGAGTGAAGTAGTGATGACTGTGCACGCACAATATTCGATTTTATTGATGGGATGTGTAAATTGTGACGTCGTCAAAGTTGCGTGAGTTCGTTACTATTCTGCATGCGAATTACGTCTGATATTTTTATACAAATGTATTTCACTTGCAATAATTGAAATTTCAAGGCCACTGTGTTAAGCGGCTCTACTTGGCTTTGATCCAAGCAGATTATTATCGTCAAAACATTGTATTATCATACGAAAATATTTTATATGTTTTACTGTAACAGAACAATGCAACGTGATTTTATTAATGCCTTTTATATATCTTATTGCTATGTTACTAATATCGTAGACACTTGTGGCACATTAAAAAGTGAGGATAACACAAGTTATTTTGGGGGGAAGAGAGAAGCAGTGTGCAACCCTCTCAAGGACGGAACTCTGGATTCGCGGCGCTGATGTGCAGACTCTTAGCTCGCAGTCAACAGCTACTTTAGCGCGCCGCGTCTCTGGCACTGCAGTAGGAGCACACACCGAATTTAGCAGGACATCGTAACAGTGGGATTCCCAAGGACAACGTTCATCGCTTACAAAACGGTCTCCTACCTAGAGTGTCAAGAGAAATATTACAAGTCATAGATAACATACGTTTTGATATCTACACATTGCATACACTGAAAAATGGCGTGTGAGCTATAGTGGTGCTAACGTTATAAATCCTACAAGAACATGCATTAGAGAAAAGTGTTATATCTTCCACACTCATTCAATTTAAGCAGTCGTTGGAGTTATTGGCTTGAGTATCCCTTCGCCCTCCCTGCGTTTCGCACCCTCTTCTGTTCAGCCTCCCCCGCTGAACGACAACTCTACCCTAAAACTTAGGAGTGCACTCACAAAAACGGTTACATTAAGTATTTCCCTCTCCCATCTGCAGGGACGCGGGGACCGCTCGGAAAGAACTTGTAAACCAGGGGCGGGCAGGAGCAGCGCTCTCCCGCTGCAATCACCCCTTTGGCGCCCCTTTTAAGCGCGGAACCATGCTGCCACCGACAAACACGCTTTGAGGAGTTTTGCGGTCACGGGGGGAAAGCTTAAGCGAGGATCAAAGTTCATTTACTGTCGCGAGGTGGCGAGTTCGCTCTTAAGAGGGTGCAGCGAGAGGGTAGGCAGCCCCGGGGCTGGGCAACACAGTTGTAAATAAGCCGTCTTAGATGCCCGCCTCCACCCTTCCGCAACCCCGCCTCCCAGACTCCGCCACTGTGCGATATTGCAGTACGACGAGGAGGGCGGTGTGTGGAAGTTGGGGAACAGGCAAAGTGCAGACAGGAAAAAAGAAAGCCTTTGTCTAGAGGGGTTGGGGTGCGCAATTTGCATCTGTGTGACGGCGGCGGCACGCGGTGATGCGTTCCCGCGCTCCCCCTGGCTACCACTCAAGTGCAAGACGCAGCAGGCGCGACCACAGCTGTGTCGCGGGGCATTAGGTGCTCGCAAGGGGCCGCTCAAGAGTTCCACAGCCGGCCCGGTTTTACCCACACTTGCACCCCACCGCGTCTGACGAATAAAGGGGACCGCACGGGATTACTCTTACGATCAGTGCTAAACAAGCCACCCAGTGTAGTGTCGCAAGAACGAGCTAGTTAAAGTTTCGACATCAGTACCCTTGTGAAACACGAATGGATTAAATATTTTATAAATAAAAAACACGCGACACTGGTGCAATAGCCTACAATATTTACGTATTTCAAAACCGTTTTTTCGGGAGCAATTCCTTGTCACTCACAAAGATAAGTATAAATGGCTGTGGGACTTTTGTGTGATCAGTGATTCTAAACTAATGGTCGAAATGGCTCTAAGCACTATGGGACTTAACATCTGAGGTCATCAGTCCCCTAGAACTTAGAACTACTTAAACCCAACTAACCTAAGGACATCAGACACATCCACTATAAGTAGGCTGTTTAGGTTTTTATATTGGTAACGCCACGTAGCGCTCTATATTAAAATCACTGACTGTGCTGTGTGCAGTCTGTGGCTGGTTTGCATTGTTGGAATTTACCATTGTAGTGTTGGGCAGTTGGCTGTTAACAGCGCGTAGCGTTGCGCATAGAGATGGTCAAACTGAAACATCTAACTGTTTCGAAACAAATGAAACAGTACAATGTAATGTTTCGAAACGCTGTTTCGAAACAGTGAAACAGTTTGCGTCTTGTGATAGTATAGGCCTTCACATTATACTACTGTATAAATATTGTCATAAAAACACTAATGAGGTGCGAGGCCGCCAATCATATCGCAGAAAGTATCAAACTTTCACTTAAGCGTCTTTGCCGTTCCATATTTCCTGTAGCAGCAAATGCACTGCATTCGTGTCATGTGACTTTCATACTTTCAAATTGGCCGAGGTCAGACTTAATATGTTTGGCATAACAGATTTTGCCAAACTCGTTTCCCTGTATTCTCATGCATAGTTTTGATAGGTTTTATGAGTGATAATCCGTATGCGCTCTAGAAAAGGCATATCATAATGTATTGAGATAACACCCTGGAAGCGAGGCAATGAATTAAGATTTATGAGTGTGCCACTCACACTTTTACTACTCGCAGTTAAATTTTCCATTGTTTGTCACACAGAGCAGGATGCAAAGTGACTGATGCACACAGATAAAAAAAATACCGTAACAGACAGGAGGATATAGCATAATGGTCAAGTATGGCAGTTTCTCATCAAACATTCACAAGTTAGCTGGATACGTCTCATAGTAAGTACACTTGATAGAATTGGAAAACATTTCAAGGTGACTGAAATGCAGAGATAGGTATGTTTATTTGAAGTATAAAATCCAGACGAAAATTTAAAACAATTCCTACAGTGTAATGCCTTTGTGGTACCTGTATCATGGTAGATCTGCCTCTACACCACTTATAGTTCTTGCTAAAGAAGTTTGTTTGAGGTACAGGTACATGGAGTTCCTTCAAGTACTCACAGCAAGCAGATGTATTACCATTTTATCATAAACTTCCCCACGAAATCAAAGATGAAATTACGTTATTTTTATTACAGTATCTGAACGCCAAAAACAAAAGTGTCGAAGTACCATTGTTGATTTGCCTGAGAATTATTTATCATATACAAGTATCGAGATGCCTATAGTGTAATAACCAAACACAGCACATTGGAGCAAGCCACCTACAGCTTGGTCAAAATCTTGCCAAATGTTGCCACTAGAGGTGAATGTGTTCACCTCAACTGGTTTGGCTGGTGGTGGATTTTCTGTAGAACACCGAGTGGGTTTCTGTCGTATTGCACAGCTCTTATTGATTATGGCATCTTTTGTTTCTTTTAATCGATCCCCAGTTTTTGGAAAACCATGCTCCCTGAAGCGAGGATCCAATAATGTTGCTTCACAAGCAATTTCTTTATCTGCAAACTTTTGAACGAGGTGGGTACAGATTCCGTCCTCAAGTTTAGCAATTACTGTATTAGTGGCTTTATTGCTGTGATCTGAGTTTTTCAGTCTCAGACAATGACTTTGTAAACCTTTGCTTAATAAGACAACTTTTGACAAGGTTACATTTCTTTCACTGCTAATTTCTGTTGTGACTTGTTCAAAAGGAGATAGTATTTCACAAGATTTTTCGGTAACTGACTAGTCTTCATTGGACAGTCTTGTTTGTGAATCCACACTGAAGATGGCTATGGTGCTTTGGAAAGGCTCTTTGATTTTCAAAAGCCTGTCAAACATTTCATATGTGGAATTCCATCTCGTGGGGCAATCTTGTTTCGGTGTTAAAATAGGGAAGCCCATCTGCTTCTGAATATTGTGTAATTTCTCAAGTGCTTGAGGACTTCTTTTGAAAAATTCCGCTATTGACTTCACTTTTGCCCTTATGTCTGTAATTGGTTCAAGGCTTGCTTGCACAATTAAATTCAGTGTATGTGCAAAACAAGATACATTCCACCATTTGCACATCATCACTGCCTTTACGATATTAGGTGCATTATCTGTAGTGCAAGCTACAATTTTATTGGTAATACCACAAGTTGAAGTCACATTTAGTAATTCACTGGAAATGTTTCCTGCTGTATGCTTGACATGGAATTTAAAACTAGATAACAAATATGACTTCAGATTGCAGTTTTCATCAATTAAGTGAGCAGTCACTGTAATATAATTCTCATTTTTCACAGATGTCCGTCCATCAGTTGTTATGCAGATGTAGGATGTAGCTTGCACTGCAGATCTTACTCGTTCTAGTGTGATGTCGAACACTTGAGAGAGTAAACTATGGGAGAGTGTTTTTCTACTTGGTGGTACATAGTTTTCATTAATAAATAAGTCATTTTTCGAAACGTTTGCACTATCAACTACATTAAATGGAAGGTACTCTTTAACAACAAATCTTAAAATCTGTTCGTCTATTTTGGCTCGGTTGGATGAAGGCACTGGTCTTGATGCAAATCCAGTAATCTTAGTTGGTCTACCCAGAACTGAACTGGTGGAAGTGCTGGGTATTTCTTGCACAGATTGTTCATCTTGACGCACAGGCACTCAAATGGCAGATTCCTGAACAGTTGCTGTGGAAACTGAACTGGTTTCGTCACTGCCCAGATTCATAAAAACTGATTTCGAACGACTTTCACTTAAATTAACTGTTGTATGCTTATGTCGCAAGTGTCTGTTTAAGCAAGAACTTGGACTTCTTTTAAACGACAACACTGCCGAACACAAGTTACATTTAATTTTCTCTGGATATCTCTTCATAAAATAATCCCACACCGGGCTTCGTAATGCCATAGCTAAAGACAGAAGAACCAACACGAACGGTACTGGAGGCGGGAACAAACTGCAGAAACAACGGATACGCTACTGGGATTCCCACATTTCGTTGGTATGGATAATATATACCCGGCCTGCTAATATCCATGCACACAAATGAAATCACTGTGGAGAATACGCACATTGACTATAGACTCACACATAAAGCCACATAATTCGAATAAATAACAAAATATAAGAGAAAAAATGTTTGTCCCTCAAGGTGTTTCGAATCATTACTATAAATTCACCATGTTTCCCAGCCCTTCCCTTTCACCATTACAGCATCAATGATACGTCAATCACATTGCTTGAAACTACATCCAATTTACGTATATGTCTAAAAACTGTCACTCTACGCCTTTTCTAATTGAAAATGTTGTTGGTTTACTTCCGTTTTTTAATATGATTACTGTACATCAACAGAGAAGCATATGTTATAGGAGATGCATAATTTAACTGAATGTTTTTCACACTTTTATTGTTTTGAATGCGAATAGTGTGCTTTATTTTATTGTTTGTTAGTGTTTATATAGCCTATATCACGCCATTTCGGAATAAAGTAGTCAATTAGAAACGAAGTTTTATTTCCGAAAATCTTAAGCTTGATGCTGTTGTGTGTCAAAAAGATTTCGACACTCGTGAAAGAGTTCGATGAAGTAGTATATTAAATGTATTTCCTTATCTGTGCCATGCCCGAATCTCGTCCGAGACAAAGCGAAATGAAACATCACTGTTTCGATACAATTAGTCCGTTCCAAGCACAAGTGGACTGAAACAGCGTTATTTTGAAACAACGATAAAGTTTCTGTGGCTGGCTCAAGATCGAATCTGGTCCAGTTATCCGACACAGAGCGGAATGAAACACCACTGTTTCGAAACAGTGAAACATAGCCATTTCGAGACACTGAAACTGTTCCACGTATCGATACACTGTACCGAAACATAGAAACAGTGGCCAAGTCTAGTCGCGCAGTTGGAGGTGAGCCGCCAGCAGTGGTGGATGTGGGGAGAGAGATGGGGAAGTTTTGAGAGCGGATGATCTGGACGTGTGTCCATCAGAAACAGTAAAACTTTTAAGACTGCATGTCATGAACTGCTACATATATATTATGACTTTTGAACACTATTAAGGTAAATACATTGTTTGTTCTCTATAAAAATCTTTCATCTGCTAACTACGCCTATCAGAAGTTAGTGCCTTCAGTAGTTTGAATCTTTTATTTAGCTGGCAGTAGTGGCGCTCGCTGTATTGCAGTAGTTCGAGTAACGAAGATTTTTGTGAGGTAAGTGATTTGTGAAAGGTGTAGTTTAGTTTTAGTCAGGGCCATTCTTTTGTAGGGATTATTGAAAGTCAGATTGCGTTGCGCTAAAAATATTATGTGTCAGTTTAGTGTTGATCAGAATAGGTAAAGAGCGAAATATCTGAGTACGTTCAGTTCTGCTCAGCTGTTTGAAAATCGAATAAAGTAAGAGGTTTATCAGCACAGTAATTCATTAATTTTTCCAAGGGGACGTTTCATACCATGCCCGAGGCAGGATTCGAACCTGCGACCGTAGCAGTCGCACGGTTCCAGACTGTAGCGCCTAGAACCGCTCGGCCACAACGGCCGGCTCTAAACTAATGTTATTACTGAGTTTATCAGTTGGTTTCTAAACATGACCAGTGTTAATGTTTGATTTTTTCCACTCAAAAATTGTGTCAGTAGGAAAATGAAGATTATTTACACTGAGGTGGCAAAAGTCATGGGACAGCGATATGAAGATATGCAAATGGCAGCAGTATCGCGTACACGAGATATTAAAGAGCAGCACGTTGGTAGAGTTGTCGTTTATACTGAGGAGATATATGTGAAAAGGTTTCCGACGTGATTATGTCTGCACAGTGGGAATTAAGAAACTTTGAACGGCCGGCCGGTGCGGCCGTGCCGTTCTAGGTGTTCCAGTCTGGAACCGCGCGACCGCTACGGTCGCAGGTTCGAATTCTGCCTCTGGCATGGATGTTGTGATGTCCATAGGTTAGTTAGGTTTAAGTAGTTCCAAGTTCTAGGGGACTGATGACCTCCGATGTTAAGTCCCATAGTGATCAGAGTCATTTGAAACTTTGAACGCGGAAAGGTAGTTGGAGCAAGATGCCTGGAATGTTCCATTCCAGAAACCGTTAGGGAAGTCAATATTCGGAGATCCACAGTGCTGATAATGTGCTGCGGATACCAAATTTCAAGGCCCGCATCTCGTGGTCGTGCGGTAGCGTTCTCGCTTCCCACGCCCGGGTTCCCGGGTTCGCTTCCCGGCGGGGTCAGGGATTTTCTCTGCCTCGTGATGGCTGGGTGTTGTGTGCTGTCCTAAGGTTAGTTAGGTTTAAGTAGTTCTAAGTTCTAGGCGACTGATGACCATAGATGTTAAGTCCCATAGTGCTCAGAGCCATTTGAACCATTTGAACCGAATTTCAGGTATTACCTCTCACCACGGACAACAAAGTGACCGACGGCTTTCAGTAACGAGCGAAAGCAGCGGAGATTTCGTCGGTTGTCAGTGCTAAGAGACAAGCAACACAGCGTGAAACAACCGCAGAAATCAGTGTAGGATGTACGACGAAAGTATCCGTTAAAACAGTGCGGTGAAATTTGGCGTTAAGTGGCAGTGGCAACAGACGACGGACGCAAGTGCCTATGCTAACAGGACGAGATCGCCTTTAGCGCCTCTACTGAGCCCGTGATCGTATCGGTTGGATCCTAGACGACTGGAGAACTGTGGCCTGGTCAGATGTGTAGCGATGTCAGGTGGTAAGAGCTGATGTGTATGTTTCGAGTCTGGCGCAGACTCAACGAAGCCATGGACCCAAGATGTCAACAAGACACTACGCAAGCTGTTAGTAGCTCAATAATGTTGTGGGCTGTGTTTACACGGAATGGACTGGGTCCTGTGGTCTAACTGAATTGATAATTGACTGGAAATAGTTACGTTCGACAACCTGGAAAATATTTGCTGCCACTCATGCACAACATTCTGCACAGCCAAGACTTACGCAATTATGGACGTTTGTGGAAGCAGCATAGCTCAGTATATCTGTTGTGGACTTCCAGCGACTTGTTGAATCCATGCAACGTCCAGTTCCTACATTACGCCTACGTTAGGACCCACACCTGATTTTTGTCACTGAAGTTTAATAATGCTCGTTTAACGTTTCCGTGACATATAACACGCCCCGAAAGGATGGAACGCGTTATTACATTATGAACTACGTGCCAATTTACAATAGTTGTTCAGAGAAGACAATATGGTGTAAACTTTGGTTGTATGTTCCAAAGAGTTGACTCAGAAAAGTCATCCTGTCCCTAAAAAAGACTCGGTGTGTCAAACAGGTAAGATACTACAACTCGAACTAAACAGTTTCGTGAAACAACGATTATCATACAAAGTATTTTTGTAACAAAGCAAGTGAAGTTATAGTACCTAAATAAAGGACAAATAGTGTTTATTGCTTGGGGATATTTACAAAGTGCTCTGCATCGGATTGATAGCAATATCTGCAGTTGGAAGTACCGAGCAAGGCAATTGTGTCTCATCACTTTGTACTAACCTTTGGAAAGTCGAAATGTGTTTATTTTAAGGTAATTCATCTTTCTCCTTTTGCTCCGTCTAACCATGGCCTTCTTTAAGCAAGTTATCTGCAAAGGCACAGACTCCTTTCCTGTCTCCTACTTTTATGGCGTTCCTTCAAGCGGTTGGATATAGCCCGACTAATATATACAGGGTGTTACAAAAAGGCACGGCCAACTTTCAGGAAACATTCCTCACACACAAATAAAGAAAAGATGTTATGTGGACATGTGTTCGGAAGCGCTTAATTTCCATGTTAGAGCTCATTTTGGTTTCGTTCTTCCACCTACGCTCAATGGAGCACGTTATCATGATTTCATACACGATACTCTACCTGTGCTGCTAGAACATGTGCCTTTACAAGTACGACACAACATGTGATTCATGCACGATGGAGCTCCTGCACATTTCAATCGAAGTGTTCGTACGCTTCTCAACAACAGATTCGGTGACCGATGGATTGGTAGAGGCGGACCAATTCCATGGCCTCCACGCTCTCCTGACCTCAACCCTCTTGACTTTCATTTATGGGGGCATTTGAAAGCTCTTGTCTACGCAACCCCGGTACCAAATGTAGAGACTCTTCGTGCTCGTATTGTGGACGGCTGTGATACAATACGCCATTCTCCAGGGCTGCATCAGCTCATCAGGGATTCCATGCGACGGAGGGTGGATGCATGTATCCTCACTAACGGAGGACATTTTGAACATTTCCTGCAACAAATTGTTTGAAGTCACGCTGGTACGTTCTGTTGCTGTATGTTTCCATTCCATGATTAATGTGATTTGAAGAGAAGTAATAAAATGAGCTCTAACATGGAAAGTAAGCGTTTCCGGACACATGTCCACATAACATATTTTCTTTTTGAACGGAAATATGTTGTGCTCACGCTACGCGCGAAATCCAGACTAGCTGGTACATCTAACAATTCGTCCGCGAGAAAGCAGTCCGTTACGAAGAAATTTATACTTGCTATCTGACTGCAAAACACAATGACTCAGACTAAAATGATGACCGCGAATATTGCTAATTTTTTTCTTTAGTTTTGCAAATAATTACTGCACCAGAATTTTTATTGTAATTACACAGCAAATGAACATAAAAGTTAACGCACCTGACTTTCTCATAAAACTATTTGAAAATTCACAAGTTAGTAATTTACTGAAATATTCTACTTTCATTAAGCCTCTAAACTGATATGATATTATTTTCACAAATGCACTCTGTCAATCACTGTGCCTTACGACACGAGCCAATTGACGTTAACTAAATTTATTAACCTACCAGTGCACAAAGAACGCTCGTCTGCTCTGCAAGTTGTTCCTATTAGGAATAATGATGTGACTGTCAAAAACTCAAATTTCATTTGCTTTGCTTTCGATGCGCAATGCAAGAAGATATCTTACTAGTTTTAATAAAAATGCTTCTCAGTACGAAACTAGCGATGTGCAATGCGAGTGTGCAAACAAAGTCATGAAAGCAAAACGAAACTGGGGAAGTAATCTTAATGACTGATAAATGAGCACAAAGACTCCAAGTTTAACTATGCTTCATTAAGCCATGACAACTATAAACCTTTTCATAAAGTTCTCGGATCCAGACAAATAAGCAATAATATTTCTTAATAACTCACCGTGTAACATTGCCATCCTTGACACTTGTTTCAAACATAAACCTAGACCATATGCTGCATTATAAAATTAATACAGCAAACTTCAACCATATGCAATGGCATAACAATAATAAGCCACACAGTTACAAATACAAAAACCTTGATTACCTTATAAGTTGGCTTTTATCATTTTTTCGGTTAATACAATCTCATTTGCTGATTGTCTTTACTCAAAACGTATTATTACAAAATCATTTTTAAGTAATGTTGCATCCACTATGCAGCAGGTTAGCTTCCATTACTTTTAAGTTTAACTACACAGCCAGAATGTCCAAAACACACTGCAATTATCTGTCATCTTATTTATGTCATTTCATTGTAGCCATTTTTGTTACTGTTTTTGTGGAATTAAAAAAAAAAAATACACTGAAACCGCTACTCTCTGACTTACCCAAACCAACATCTCTGGTCCAGCACATAGTCTTACAGAGAAAATGGTTGTAAGATAACTACAGAGTTGCTTACATTTATCAAATTAGCAACTTAATTCACATTTATGGCCAAAACTTCCTGAAAATCGTCATGGCAAATAGGACAGCCCTCTTTCAAAGTAAATGTATATATTACTTTTTTTAAAAAAATGAAGCGTTGTGTTTACCATTGACCAAAAAGTGTCCAATAGCGCTGTGCAAATGAAATGATATATTTAACCTCCTTGATTTAAGCTTTTTACCATTACCTCCTTTGTGCGTATTTGTGTGGTGTAGAATTAATTTAGTTATTTCGTATAAGTTAGTGCAGATTGCTACGTGTGGTTTGAAATAAGCCCGCAGGCCTCGGTCGCAGCCTACAGGGATTATAATGTAACGTACCAGTTTAAATTCTAAATACTGTTTTTGGAACGTCTCGTTTATTTTGAGATTTCTTTTTTTAATAGAGGTGGAGCCCCTCCACGCCCACACCGGCATGATGGCCAACACAAAAGGTCTATTGCCATCTCTGCATAAGGGTTAGTATTCACTAAAGTGAGGTGTCGCAGGATGTGGGTACTGCGATGTCTGCGTACGTCTGGTTAGGATTAACCATTAATACGTGCTCATCTGGAGATAGATTGGTCGAAATCTGACGAAGGGTAGCGGTTTGAAGGGCAGAGGAAAAAAAGTGCCAAAGCAAGAGCCAAGGGAAAAAAACCTCTGCGAAAGTTAGGTCGGGCGGCAAGAGCAGTAGCGGTTGTCTTGCTGCCTGCGATAGGTTGTGTAAGGATAGGCTTTGTTAGTAGTGCGTTTGTGCTGCTCGGCGGCTGGCGCTGGGTGCTGTTACAGAGTCCTCGTTCAGCGTCCTGCAACCCGCAACAGTTAGGTTTGTTATCGGTCTTGTGTCCGCTAGGCCATATACCGGAGGCACAGTGTGAGGGAGTGTTGGCAGATTGTTCGTGCGTCTGTGGGCGAGCTCGTCGGTGTCCCTGCTGTGGCCTGTTGGTCGGCTCTAATAGCAGCTGGTAGTTGCCAGTCAGTGTTGCTGATATGCAGGGGCTTACCGGCGTTTGTCGCTGTTTGCGTATGTTAGTTTACCATAGGTGGTTATGCCCTAGCTAGCAGTGTCTTTGGCCGCTTGTGTTTCCACCTGTGGTTGTGATCGTAGTTTCCCAGAGTGAGGATGAAAGGATTGTTCGAGTGTCTCGAGTTCCTGTATAGTCGTGTGGCGTGTTTGTTGAATACTTCCTTGAGGGTATCAAGGCGGTATTCATGGTGAAGATCCACGGTGCGTGTGTAGCGTGGAGCATTGCTGATGATTCGTAGCACCTTGTTCTGTATGATCTGCAGGCGGCGCAGTCGTGTGGGAGCTGCATATCCCCAGACGGGAGCTGCGTACGTCATCAGAGGTCTAATCAGTGTCATGTATAAGGGCCTCGACACTCTCCTATTCAGTGTGCTTGCCCTGTTGAGCATTGGGTAGAGCTGTTTGAGACTCGCGTGCGCTCGGTTGGCAACGTATTCGATGTGGTCCCCCCATGTAAGTTTCCGGTCCAGCCAGACACCAAGGTATCTGACTTTCTCTCGGAAACGTATTGGGCGTGTATGTAGTGTTATCGGTCTACAGTGTTGGTGTTTGCGCAGTAGTTTCGGTCTGCGTGTGAACAGAACTGCTTCGCACTTGTCGACGTTTACTTTAATACGCCATCGCTCCAGCCAAGGCTCAGCTGTTTTGAGTGCTGTCTGTATTCGTGAGTTGATGTTCGACGGTTTCCAGTCTTGCGCGAGGATGGCTGTGTCATCCGCGTAGACGGCTAACGTCGTGTTTCGTGTCGCTGGGAAGTCATTAATGTACAGGTTAAACAAGATGGGCCCTAGGATGCTTCCTTGGGGTACTTCAGCTTGGATACCGTGTTGTGTTGATTGTTTATCCTGCACGTTAGTGTTGAAACATCTTTTCGTGAGATATGAGTGTATGAGACGCACGAGTCCGTCCGGGAAACCAGCTTCGCTTAGTTTGCGTATGAGTCCGTTGTGCCAGAGACGATCGAAAGCCTTTTCGATGTCTAGGAACACGGCCCCTGTGGCTTTGTTCATGTTGTAGCCGTGTGTTATATGTTCGACTACGCGGAGGAGTTGTTGTGTTGTCGAGTGATTCCTAAAGCCGAATAGCTTCGGTCTTAGGGTGTCGTTGGCGATGCAATGCCTAGTGATACGTTTTAGTATTACCTTCTCAACAATCTTGCTGAGCGAGCACAGCAGACTGATAGGTCGGTAATTTTGTGGGAGGGAGTGGTCTTTCCCTGGCTTCCTGAACATCAGGACCTTGGCCGCCTTCCAAAAGTCAGGGAAGTGTTGGTGTGTCAGGATGGCATTCGTTAGGTGTGTGAGGTATTCTACGGCTTTATCCGTGAACTCCTGGAGGACACGGTTTTGAATGCCATCTGGCCCAGGGGCTTTTCTAGCGTTGGTGTGCTTGATAGCCCATGTGACTTCATTTGTGCTAACACGTCTTATTTCGTTGCGCGAGGGCTGGGCTACAAGTCGTGTAACCTCCTGGTCCGTTTCAAGTGTGAATGCTGGGTCTGAAGGAACCAGATTCGGCATGAAAGACGCTGCAAGTGTTGTGGCCATAAGCTCTGCCTTCTCCGTCGCGGAGTAGGCTGGGCCGTCTGGTCCTTGTAACGTGGGAATGTAATGTTTCTCCCTGGTGAAGTGTCTGGCCAGCTGCCACACGCCAGGACGTGTGGTATCCAGCCCAGTGAGTTTCTGTCCCCATTGTTCGTTTCTGAATGTTTGAATTTTATTCCGTATTATGCCCTGGAGTCTGTTGACGTGCAGTTTATAGAACGGGCGCCTGGTACGCTGCCAGTATCTCCTGAGGCGGTTCCTCATTGAGATAAGGCCCAGGATTTCCTGGGGCAGGGCCGTCGAGTGTTGTCTTGGTGTTGCAAATGGAATGGCGTCAGTCATTGCGTCTTGGACGGCAGTTGTGAGAGCCTCCACAGCCTCGTCAATTTTCTGTGTGTTGTTAATTTCGTGTGTGTCAGGAATGCGACTATCAAGCGTTTCCTTGAACAGTGTCCAATTCGCACGCTTGTAGTTGAGCATCCTACGTGGTTCGATGTCCTGCAGTGTCTCTTCCATGTGCAGTATTACAGGCATGTGGTCTGAGTCCAGATCGTTTTCAACCGTTAGGTTGAGTGTACATGTGATGCCCTTTATGAGGGCTATGTCTAACACGTCTGGCCTATGTCGGGCCTGTGTAGGCACGAACGTGGGAACGTCCGGTCCAAGTATAATGTAGTTTCGGCCTAGCGCGTGTTCGTACAGTTTCTTGCCGTTGGAGGTTCGTATTCGTGAGTTCCAATCAGGGTGTTTTGCGTTGAGGTCTCCAGCGGCTATTACCCGCGGTGCTATGTTGAGTACTGTGCTGATATCGCGTGTTACTATGTGATTAGGAGGATTGTATAGCGATACCAGTGTGGTGTTGGCTCCGTTGAACTTGACCCTGACGGCCGTAGTCTCTAGTCTTTCAAGTGCTGGGAGCTCGATGTTCGTGTGGTCTGTGTCTCTGTGTATGATGATTGCCGTGCCGCCTCCCCTCCTGCCATCCGCTCGGTCGGTACGATAGACGCAATAACCTGGGAAGTTTAGTTGTTTGCGAGGCGTAAGCAGTGTTTCGTTCACAAGAGCGATTCGGATACCCTTTCGCTCCATGAACGCGGCCATCTCGGCTTTTTTGCTTGCGATCCCGTTGGCATTCCAAAACAGGATCTGTGTGATTGTGTTTAAGTCTGCGTTTCGGGGCTGGTGTGGTATATTATCCATGTAGTAGTGTGAAAAGCGTTGTGATAGTGGCTTGGAAGCTAGTCCAGTTGAGCGTACCCGACATGAACTGCATGAAGAGTTGTGAGACACACCCCATAATCTTCGAGACTATTTCGGTGGTCGTGCGTCCGGGGAATAATGTTTCCGTTATTCTCTGGAATGTTGTCGTAATGTTGGTCATGTCGGCCTGCGAGTTATTGGTCGTGTTAGCGGCCGCTTGTTCCAGTGTTGGCGTTTGGTGAGGGCTGGCCTGCGAGTCGGTTGTTCGTGTGGCAGTTGTGGTCACCTGTGTATTCTCTGTGGTGAGTGGGTGTGTAATGTGAGTTGTTGAGTTGGTGTCCGGGATGTGTTCGTGGGTGTTGGTGTTCTGTTGCCTGTGTGGTTGTTGTGGTGTGGTCGTGTGCTTCGGCTGTTTCTCCTTCTCCTCCTCCTCTGGCGCTGTGGTTGTCCCTGTGTAGGTGCGTTTTCTGTCGCCTGTGGTGGGCTGCAGTTCGCGATCTCAGGGGGTAGGGTGTTGTTGTTGCTTGTTTCGTGTGGTGTGCCCGGTGCGGGTGTGGTGTCAGGCGTTGTGCTTGTCTGTTGTGTGTCTGTTGCTGGGGGTGTTTGCTGAGCGTGTTCTGAGCTCTGGGGCTCCTCTGACCGTCCCGCGCTGCTGGGGCTGCCAGCGACCACTCCAGCGAAGGATATTCCACTTCTTACTGGGCGCGGGGGCGGTTTTGGAACTGTGATGGCGGTAGGTTTCGCATGTTTCGCGATTTTGCGCCTCAGAGCTGCTTTGTAAGCAATGCACCCTCTGTAGTTTGCCGGATGGGCAGCACCACAGTTGGCGCACTTGCGAGGTGCTGTATGGGGGAGTTTGCAGCGTTGGGTTGTGTGACCGCCAGCGCAAATGCGGCAGCGGGGTGCGAGACCGCATCTGATACCCGCGTGCGCATAGCGCTGGCAGTTGTGGCATTGTTGGGGGGTGCGCGGCGTGTTGTAAATTTCTACATTTACGACCATGTGAAGAAATAGCTTCAACTTCAGCAGGTCGCCGGATTTGGCCGTGTCGGCCAACTCCACCATGTAGTTGTGAGACGCTCTCGCTGTGCCGAACTCTGACATTCGGTTTACCCGAATGCACTCCCACCCGAGAGCAGAGAGTTCATTGTGTACTGTGCCGGTCGGGGTTCGTGAGTCTATCCCCTTTATCACGTACTGCTGAGTTTTTTCCAGTATTTTGAGATAGAGTAAATGCGTCTTAAATAAGCCCTTGCGTAGCGTGACGTAATCTCAACACGCAAGAAAAAAGTTATTTATTATTAATGGAAATGTTACGCTCCCTTACAACAAATGTCAACGTAACGTAACCTGCAACTAACCCAGCGATAATATAGAGCATGATATGATTTATTTTCCCAGAAAATTAATCTAATGTTACACCGAAAGAAAGAATGGTACAAACATCTACGAATTATTAAAATAATTGCAAAGAATTTCTTTATCTTTGTCTCTTTAAGAACTGAATTTCTTTAAATCAGAAGTGAAGCCTCACCTAAGCCTTGCGGTGTTAAATCTCTGAATAAGTTTTGTAATCAAAAATATTAACCAACTTTAATAATGAAAACCGACTGTAAAAATTCACAAAAGCTCTTAGGATTATTTTCCTTTGCGAGTGAAGCTCGCAAACACTGAAACATTCACTAGTACACGTAATGGCGGACTCTACGCCACCGAAACAGTTGAAGCCAGATGGGCAGTCGACACCAATTTTACTATATTTAAATAAATTTCGCGTGGAGGGAGAAGTATTTCTGAAATGGAACATAAGATAAGATAAACAATATATTGCAACTTTAAAGTCATACGATTGTGCAGACAGCGAGTTACACATACATCGACCCAAGGGCGAGATAGGAAAAAAAAAAAAAAAAAAAAACCACAGAAGAGACTGGCTATATATACCACTTTTATTTCAGTGCTTTCATGGAACGTATTGAAATATCGTATTTTTGGTCTCTGAGATTAATGCAAAGTATTTACAGTATCTGTCGCAAAATATTATCAGCGTCGAAAGAATGGCTCGTAATGTATTACAGGCATTATTTACTCGGTTTTCGTTACTTTCATATCACTTGAACAAATTGCACCATACATTAGACAGGCTTCCAGGCCTCATTCAGAAGGACTTTTCCTAAATATGAAATCGTGCTCCATTTATTATAGTCTTGAGTTATTGACTCGATCACAGTGTAAAGGAGAGGGGAGACCTGTTGTTATGGTTTTTTTATGATTTTGGAGTCCACCGTTGCAGGATTCTATTTGCTTAATTGTATTTCAGCTTGAATGTCGTCATCACTCAAGGGGTAGATATTAGAGGATGTATCACAAAATACAAGGCAGAATGTTAATGGGTCACTGTGCGTTGAAAATTTCCAGATACTAAAATGTCTACGGTTGTGAGAATCCAGTAAAGTTTGAAAGTAGGAGTTTTTGCACAGATATCTACCGTTAGGTCTAAATAATTTGTGGAGTTCCACTCAAACTTTGTTTTGAATTAGATATTTTTTGCTGAATACCGGCTACTGAGGATAATAAATGTTGTTGTTGTGCTCTTCAGTCAGAAGACTGGTTTTATGCAGCTCGCCATTCCACACTACCCTTCGCAAAGCTCTTCGTATCCAAATAACTACTGCAAACTACGTGCATTTCAACACGATTACTAGATTCATCTCGTGATATCCCTCTACAATTTTTATCGCCCACACTTTCCTCCTATGCTAAACAGATTATCCCTTGAGGTCTCAGAATTTCCGCCGTATCTACTCAGTACGAACTCATTAGTTACATGATCTATCCATTCAGTCTTCATCACTCTTCTAAACACCACATTTCAAAACCTTCTGTTCTCTTCTTGCCGGAACTGTTTATCGTTCACGTTTCACTTCCATATGTGGCTACACTCCAGAGAAATACCTTCAGAAAAGACTGACTCTTAAGTCTATATTCGATGTTAACAAAAGTGTCTTCTTCAGAAACGCTTTTCTTGCCATTGCCAGTCAACATTTTATATCCTCTTTATTTCGGCTATCATCAGTTATTTCGTAGCCCAAATAATAAAACTTATCTACTATATTAAGTGTCTCTTTCCCAATCTGTTTCACTCAGCATCACTTGATTTTATTCGACTATATTCCGCTATCCTTGTGTTGCTTTTGTTGATTTTCATCTGTTATCCTCCTTTCAAGACACTGCTCTTCCATGCACTTTGCTGTCTCTGAACAGAATTCCAGTGTCGTCGCCAAACCTCGAATTTTTATTTCTTCTGCCTGCACTTTCGTTCCTAAATTTATCTTTGCTTCCCTTTGTTGACTGTTTAACGTACATACGTCTTGTACACCAGGTGGAATAGATCTTCATGGCTAGCATTCACGCCAGTAGGAATAGATCTTCGTGGCTTGCATCCCAATGACATCAGTGGTTCTGGCGGAATATCGTCTATTCCAAGGGATCTATTTCAACTTAGGTTTTCAGTCCTATGTCAAATTCTTGCAGTCTTATCTTCCATCTCATCTTCATCTACATCTCTTCCACTTTCATATAATTGTCTTCAAGTTCATTACCCATAAATATTCTACAATATAGTACCATTTGATGTCAAATGTTGATGGTTTTGGGACAGCAACCAGCCACAAATTTACGTTCAGTTCCTTTATTCGAAGGGTATCGTTACCTGTTTCGAATCGTTATGATTCATCTTCAGTCGGTTTACAAACTTTCCTTATAACATGGGGTGTGTTTTTTACAGATTAAATGTCATAAAATATAAATGATACATAATTATAAGCTCGCCACACACAGATGGTTGCGTTACAGATTTTTGTTGGATTGACTTACGTGAAAAGTCGGTTCGGAGTGTTTGTTTTCATAACATTCTTCCAATAGATGTGCATACATCCCACTGCATTCTTATTGTGGCACACGTAAATTTTTCTCACTGACACTTTAGATTTGTCACTGAAAATATTTCTACGACATACCACATGTTTTGATACATACAAAGAGCTCACAAACATATGAGTATCGAAGATGCTATGATATATCGTAACATTTGAAGATGTCCTATGTTTGGAAAAGGATCATATATTCACTTTTGCAACTGAAATGCCTTTTACGCTAGTACAGAGATTTGATTTTTTGAGTTTTTGAGCGGATACTGTTACATTAATTACAAAGTTGTTCTGCTTTTTTGTACTGTATAGGTAAAATAGTACATTATTTAATTACATTTAGCATCACGAGAATTGTAATAATGTATAAATTTGCTTCTTGATCTGTAGATAGGTGTAGGAATATTTTTTGCTTTGGAGGTTGGAAAATAATTTTTGGAAATTTTTCAGGAAAGGGGTGTTAGCCAACTCTGTTTGTTCATTAAGGATATAGTTGGGGTGCTGTTTTTGTGTCTGTGTATTTCTATTTCTTCTAATATATTCATAGTGGCTCCTTTTCTTGCTAGATGTAAAATTTTTAAATTTCTCTCAGTGTTTCTCTCTGAATGGTTATCTTCTGCAATATGGGCTGCAAATGCAGATTTGTTCAAGTTTCCAACTCTTAAAGCATCAACGTGTTCTTTGTATCTAATTTCAAAACTTCTGCTTGTCTGTCCAATGTAGAATTTTGGGCATGTATCGCATCTGAGATTATATATTCCTGATTTGCTGTAGGGACTCTTATACGTATTTACATCACGGATTACTTTTTGTTGTAATTTATTATTTGTGGGAAAACTGATTGTGATATTTTTCATTTTAAATAAGTTTGCTATTTGGTATGATAGCGGGCCTATGTACGGGAGAGTAGCATTTTTAGGTTTGGCATCTGTGGCACACTGATTTGGCTCGAAGTGACTGCTGTGAAGTGGATCTGTGGTTTTTGTCTACATTTTGTTGTGGAGTTTTTCTATTATTGTGGGTTTATATCCATTATTATGAGCAACTGTTTCAATTACACTCCTGGAAATGGAAAAAAGAACACATTGACACCGGTGTGTCAGACCCACCATACTTGCTCCGGACACTGCGAGAGGGCTGTACAAGCAATGATCACACGCACGGCACAGCGGACACACCAGGAACCGCGGTGTTGGCCGTCGAATGGCGCTAGCTGCGCAGCATTTGTGCACCGCCGCCGTCAGTGTCAGCCAGTTTGCCGTGGCATACGGGGCTCCATCGCAGTCTTTAACACTGGTAGCATGCCGCGACAGCGTGGACGTGAACCGTATGTGCAGTTGACGGACTTTGAGCGAGGGCGTATAGTGGGCATGCGGGAGGCCGGGTGGACGTACCGCCGAATTGCTCAACACGTGGGGCGTGAGGTCTCCACAGTACATCGATGTTGTCGCCAGTGGTCGGCGGAAGGTGCACGTGCCCGTCGACCTGGGACCGGACCGCAGCGACGCACGGATGCATGCCAAGACCGTAGGATCCTACGCAGTGCCGTAGGGGACCGCACCGCCACTTCCCAGCAAATTAGGGACACTGTTGCTCCTGGGGTATCGGCGAGGACCATTCGCAATCGTCTCCATGAAGCTGGGCTACGGTCCCGCACACCGTTAGGCCGTCTTCCGCTCACGCCCCAACATCGTGCAGCCCGCCTCCAGTGGTGTCACGACAGGCGTGAATGGAGGGACGAATGGAGACGTGTCGTCTTCAGCGATGAGAGTCGCTTCTGCCTTGGTGCCAATGATGGTCGTATGCGTGTTTGGCGCCGTGCAGGTGAGCGCCACAATCAGGACTGCATACGACCGAGGCACACAGGGCCAACACCCGGCATCATGGTGTGGGGAGCGATCTCCTACACTGGCCGTACACCACTGGTGATCGTCGAGGGGACACTGAATAGTGCACGGTACATCCAAACCGTCATCGAACCCATCGTTCTACCATTACTAGACCGGCAAGGGAACTTGCTGTTCCAACAGGACAATGCACGTCCGCATGTATCCCGTGCCACCCAACGTGCTCTAGAAGGTGTAAGTCAACTACCCTGGCCAGCAAGATCTCCGGATCTGTCCCCCATTGAGCATGTTTGGGACTGGATGAAGCGTCGTCTCACGCGGTCTGCACGTCCAGCACGAACGCTGGTCCAACTGAGGCGCCAGGTGGAAATGGCATGGCAAGCCGTTCCACAGGACTACATCCAGCATCTCTACGATCGTCTCCATGGGAGAATAGCAGCCTGCATTGCTGCGAAAGGTGGATATACACTGTACTAGTGCCGACATTGTGCATGCTCTGTTGCCTGTGTCTATGTGCCTGTGGTTCTGTCAGTGTGATCATGTGATGTATCTGACCCCAGGAATGTGTCAATAAAGTTTCCCCTTCCTGGGACAATGAATTCACGGTGTTCTTATTTCAATTTCCAGGAGTGTATATTGATTTCATTTTGCTGGTCTGTGTCACTCATTGCTACTTTTTTAATTCGGTGTAACATTGCTCTGAAATATGCCACTTGTTGTTGGTGGGGGTGGCAAGATGGGTTGTCAATACTGACATCTGTGGTGGTAGGTTTTCTGTAGATACTAAATTGATGTCTATTGTTACTATTGCAAATCTTCAGGTCAAGAAAGTTAATGCTTTTATTAGTTTCATGTTCAACTGTGAATTTAATACTTTGTGCATTTTGCTGAGATCTGCTGCTAATGTATCTATTTCATTGCTTGTACCATCAAACAGCAAGATTGTATCATCAACATATCTTCTTTAGTAGATTATTTTGTTTGAGATGTGCTGGTTGGTTGAGAAGAACTTTTTTCTATATGGTTGATGTAAATATCAGCCAATATTCCAGCTAAGGTACTTCCCATTGCCAAACCATCATGTTGTTGGTACAGTTTGTTGTTGAAGCTACAGAAATTATGCTTTAGAATAAGTGGAAGTATTTCTATGAGTTCATTGATCTCTGAAATACTAATTTCCTTATATTGAAGCAGATTGTTTCTTATTATGTTAATAGTCTCTTTGACAGGGATGTTCATAAGCTTAATTAAAGGAATCCACATCCCACCAAAATCTAAATTAGCATCACTAGACATAGTCAACCTACACACGAACATCCCTGTGAAAGAGACAAGTGAAAAAGAAAAGACCAGTTATGCGATTCTAGAAAAGGCCGCATCACATACTGACGGCAGGAGTAAGGTCGTTTATGCAGTTGCCTCACATGGAGCTCTCTGGGCAACGCCAGTGCCACTCTGGACGACAGCATCCTGCAGCCAGAGGGAGGAGCCTAGAGGTGCATTATCATCAACTGATCGGCACTGTATTATGACAGTCATGCTCATAAATTAAGGGTAATGCTGATACATGGTGAAACAATGCTCTGGTGGGTGGTTTGCAGGTTTAAATCACCTCAGGGTATGACCATGCAGTGCATTCGACCTGCGCTTATCGCACAGTGCCGCTGGCACCAGTCCACATACGTAGAGGTGTGTTGGTGCATGCCAGAGTACGGTGCAGCGAGTAAGTATGCAGATGTTTTCAGACGTGTTAATGGTGACTGTTTGTTGAAAATGGCTCGAAGAACACATATTAATGACGTTATGAGGAGTAGAATGCTAGGGCGACTGGAGGCTGGTCAAACATAGCAGGTCGTGGCACGGGTCTTCTGTGTGCGACAAAGTGTGATCTCAAGATAATGGCAACGATTCCAACAGACAGGTAACGTGTCCAGGCACTACAGTGCGGGACGTCCACAGTGTACAACACCATAAGAAGACCGATATCTCACCATCAGTGCCCTCAGACGGCCACGGAGTACTGCAAGTAGCCTTGCTCGAGACCTTAACGCCACCACTGGAACAGTTGCCTCCAGACACACAATCTACAGACGACTGAACAGACATGGTTTATTCGCCCGGAGACCTGTAAGGTTCATTCCATTGACCCCTGGTCACAGAAGAGCCCGTAAAGCCTGGTGTCAAGACAGACGACTGAACAGACATGTTCATTCGCCTGGAGACCTGCAAGGAGCATTCCACTGACCCCTGATCACAGGAGAGCCCGTAAAGCCTGGTGTCAAGAACACAGTACATGATCATTGGAACAGTGGTCCCAGGTTATTTCACAGACGAGTCCAGGTATAGTCTGAGCAGTGATTCTCGCCGGGTTTTCATCTGGCGTGAACCAGGAACCAGATACCAACCCCTTAATGTCCTTGAAAGGGACCTGTATGGAGATCGTGGTTTGATGGTGTGGTGTGGGATTATGGTTGGTGCGCATACACCCCCGCATGTCTTTAACAGAGGAACTGTAACCAATCAGGTGTATCGGGACGTCATTTTGCACCAGTATGTCCGCCTTTTCAGGGGTGCAATGGGTTCCACATTCCTCCCGATGGATGATAATGCACGACCCCACCGAGCTGCCATCGTGGAGGAGTACCTTGAAACAGAATATATCAGGCGAACGAAGTGACCGGCCTGTTCTCCAGACCTAAACCCCATCGAGCACGTCTGTGTTGCGCTCGGTCGATGTATAACTGCATGTATTCATACCCCTAGGACACTTCAGGAACTCCGACAGGCACTGGCTCAAGAATGGGAGGCTATACACCAGCAGCTGCTCGACCACCTGATCCAGAGTACGCCAACCCGTTGTGCGGCCTGTGTAAGTGTGCATGGTGATCGTATCCTATATTGATGTCGGGGTATATGCGCAGGATACAGTGGCGTAGGACATGTGTTTCGGGAAGGTTTTCTCAACTTATCTCAAATACAGGGTGGCGCACGAAATGTGTTACCATTTTGTTTTTGAATATAAACTTTATTGTCAATACAATCTGAAAGGAACACATACTACAATGGAGAGCCGTCAATGGAGATTTGTTCTAACTCAGCACATGCTCAATGTGTCCACCATTTAGTTTCCTAACTTCCTTCAAACGAACACTGACGTTAGTGATTACCCTACGGCACATGTCTTCCGTAACTTCACTGCAAGCTTGAAGAATAAGTCTTCTGAGCTCCATTAAATCACGTTGACGTTTCGGGTAAATTTTTCCACATAGAAAAAAGTCACATCGATTCAGGTCTAGGCTATTGGGGGGGGGATCAATTTTGTCCGTCATTGAAGCGACCTAGAAACCTGAGTGAAATGATCCACATGTCGAAATCGTGTAAAGCTCCAACACGGTGTCTGAAGTATGTGGCCTTGCTCCATCTTGCATGAACCACCACGTGTTGAAGGGCAAGGCAGTAGCAAGAAGCTGTGGAATGAAGCTACTACGATGCATGCTCAAATAACGCTCGCTGTTCACAGTTTCTTCAAAGAAAAAGGGTCCAGTACGTCCGTGACTAGAAGTTGCTGTCCACGCTGTAATCCTCGGAGCATAATGTTGCCGTTCATGAAGCACTTGTGGGTTTTCAGTGGCCCAAAAGCGTACATTTCGTTTTTTAACCACACCGTCTATATGAAAATGTGCCTCGTCTGAAAACCAAACGTTATTGAGAGTTTCTTCCTTATCCTCCGCCCACTGAGCAAACAGTAGTTTCAGCTGCTTGTGTTCTTCAGTGAGCTTCTGTGCACAGGTCATCTTGTATGGGTACATATGGAGGTCACTTTTAAGAATGCGTTGAACTGAGCGTCTGGATATTCCCAGTTGCACTGCAGTCTTTCTACACGATTTCCCGGGACTTCTCTGTACAGCAACTCGTACCGCTTCAATATTCTCCGGCGAACAAACAGGCTTAGGCCGAGGTCACTTCGCTTCCAATACTGTTCCTTCCTGTACAGATTTATCGTACAACCTGTGGATGCTCTTCTTGCAAGGGACCCATCGTGTGTTAAACTGTTGTCGAAAACGCCTCTGAGTCACAACAAGGCTTTTCGTTCCATGAAAAAGTAACACAATTGCCGATCGTTTCTGTGTCGTCAGTCTTCCATTGTAAGCCATTGTTACTTACTAGTCTCATAGCGGCAGTATCGTGAATTACACGTCATTTCGTAACTCATTTGTTTTTCCAAGCTCTGCTGGTACTGCTAGAGAACCCAGCGGGATATCTAATGTGCGTCGTAAATTGTGAAAGAAACAATTGGTAACACATTTCGTGCGCCACCCTGTACCATGGACCTGCAGAAATGTGTCGTGTGTGTTCCCTATGTGCCTATGCTATTAGCGCCAGTTTTGTGGAGTGCTACGTTGTGTGGCACCACATTCTGCAATTATCCTTAATTTATGAGCATGAGTGTATTTGCCCCTGGACTGCAAACACTGCTTTATCCGTAAACAAGTCTTGCATAGGAAAGTCACATCACTTTGCAGGTTTCGCAGCTGTAATAGATTTTGAAAGTCATTACCTTGAAATTATTGGTAGAGTGAAATACTGAAAGGAAGAAATTCCATAGAATGTAATACAGACATAATACTTCTTTGTCGGATTTCATGTGCACATTCAGACTAGATCATAATGAGATGCGAATCGTCTGACACAGTTGCTAATTTGTTGACTGTATTTCTCTCATGAGTTTCTTTCATTTCACATTGACGCTTTCCCCCAGTTCCTTGAATTTTGTTACAATGTTTGCAAAGACTCATAGTAGGGATATAAGGTGTCAGGCAAATCCAACACCTTCCATGTAAATCCGGCAGTATGTCACATAGCTCCGAATAAATCCTGACTTAAAATTAACCAAAGTAATACGATCAACAAGTGAGCAAATGGAATACCACAGACTAACACAAGAGCGCCTTAATTCACGTCATAACTTCCCACCGTGAAACAGACGCAGTTCTGAGGGAAGAAACGAGAGCAGAAGCCGAGAGCAGAAGGCCCTACGGTAAGGGACGGACACCCACATCGCCGGCTGACCGCCAGGACCAACTCCCAGATCATGTTAAAAGCCCTCCAGAAGAACAGTACAGATCTTACAATAACACTAAAAGGACCACACCAGCTGCAAGTTTTAGCGTGAGACTTTTTCGCGTCTCTGTTACGTTGCAAACGTTAAAAACATTGCCCCACCACGAAAAGTATAACGTTTCTCATTGAATAGACAGAATTTTTGTAGGCAGAGCTTAAGGTTAACATTGAGACCCTGATTGGTCAGTTGGAAACACAGCCAGATAGCTTTTTTTAAACCAACTTCGGTAAATTGTAGTAAGGAGAAGCGAGGAGGGAGTTGCTTCCGAGATGGCGAGCTGTGTGGAGCTGCGCCGCCTGCCGCCCCCTGACGCTGCCTAAACACTGTCAAGGTAATGAATACACGCGATGCCGCATAACAGCACATAACGCTTCACTCAGAACTGCAGAAGTCTCATCTGTTATATCCCCTTTTTACGTAATAATGTTGTCGATAGTCAATTAAATCTCATGGTGTTCACATTTGCAACTTGAAGTAAAAATCTTAAATGCGATGAATCTTCTGTTATATAATTACTGAGAAGCCACATCAGCCACTGTAATTTATGAAAAGTTAGATAAGTAATTAAAGATAACTGAGGGCCACTGTAGATATTTTGATAGTTTTCTCTCTTATGAAACTTAAATCTAGATTATAAATGTGATATGGCATAGGTCATCCTTCGATCCACTGTAGAACTTGGAACCCCATTCAGGGAATATTCGTTCATATTTTTGTTGAACGTAGTTGGTTTTTATCATCCTGTATTAAAACATTTCCTTTTATAAGTAGTGCAATTTATAAACAGTGTTTTGTGAGTAGAATAAAATTTCCAATGGTAAACTTAACTGCTTTTTCGACGTTATTTAACCAGCTAACTAAAAATAGGAAAGCCTTGAACCCCTTCCACTAAATTTAGTTAGTATTAAGATTCTTTTACAGGGAGTGCAGTGGAGCTGACGCTGATATCATTAAGTATTTGATTATATCATCGCTAGTCTCACTGAACTCTTCTGAACTCTACATGTCATGTGTGGTCTGGGGTCTCCTTAGCAGCAACAGGTCCCAGGTTCAAACTAGTCAATTCCCTAAAAAACACGCTCAGAGCGTCCGAAAGAACAGATACCATCTTTGTATATATATAGTTAAGGCTCACCGGCCGCTTGACCATCTTCTTCTACTGTGGGAATGCACAAACAGTGCCCGAACTCTTACGGGAATCGGCAACGCGCCGCGAGTAATGAGTATAATGGGCGGGGGCACTGCGAATGTAGTGCGGGACAATACGTTGAGAATGTGGGTTTCGCGGGAGGCGTGGCACAGATAAATCCCTGCAGTCGCACTATCCTCTGTGTCCTCGGTGGCTCAGATGGACAGAGCGTCTGCCATGTAAGCAGTAGATCCGGGGTTCGAGTCCCGGTCGGGTCACACATTTTCATCTGTCCCCGTTGGCGTATGTCAACGTCTGTAAGCAGCTAAGGGTTGTCATTTCATTGTAATTTCACCTAGATATTGCCTTAGGTCACTGAATATGTGTTTTTTATTGCGTATTTCAACAGCCATTGACGACTCATTTTTATAATATTTGTCAGGTGTATGTTCCGTAATATGCCTAAAAAGAATGATTTTTTCACGTGTCTTTGGCCACACGCCAAATCTTTCCAAACATCCAAAGCTCTCACTTCCACTATCTCATAATTTTTTGTGGTATTGCTGTCACATGTTAACGTGAGGTATCAATTCATTTGTGGGCACTTTAAAAACGTAGTTGCAGAGGAAGCTTCAAGCTCTCCTAGAGGCTCAAGTGGGAGCCGGTACGGTCTAGGGTCACCTTTGTCGGCAGAGGACAGTCTAGGAGTATTATTGGGTGAAACATGCCTCCCTAAGATGTTGACTAACCTTGGTGGAAGCCAGTCTGTGGTCGCTCCGCTGCTTTTGTGTGAACACGGCCGTTTCCTGCCAATATGCTGGACACTGAAAGACGCGCCCACCTAGCAATTACCTTGGGACAATATGAGCATGACAGTTTTACATTTCTGCGCTTAATCCAAAGGTTCAGACACTGCGTTGCCGCTGGACTAGCGTGGAGGTGGTTTGGTTCGTTTCGCTCCAAAAATCTCCATGAGATTCCGTCGTGGCACCAAGCTCACGGCATGTCTAGGCCACGAATCCAGATAACACTGAGAGCAGTTTAACACCAACTTCGTCATGGTGAAATATTCGTCTTGATGCAACAAGTGGGAAGCTTGCTTGTTTTACGCGAGTTTTCGTAAATTTCGCTAGATTTATCGTAGATCACATTGTCAATAGTTTGCAGTTGTCCCTTCCACGCTGAAATTTTGAAAGGTTGGAGGTTAGTCAGGAGGAAGAAACTTTTAATCCTTCGGGGATGGATTACTGAATAATCAAGAGCTGAGTGCTATCTGGGGCACATTATTGATCTTCAAGACATGTAAATTTTCGCAAGCCGTAACAGCGAGTTCCACAATCTGTTGAGCTCACTTCTCATATATTTCGGGTTTGTAATCTGAGTCGCTGATTTAATTCCAGCCTGCATTTCTTTCTTTTTATCTTGTATCCGCCAGCTGTACAAATCAATACATCTTGGTATTCCATTCTCCAGGCGGTCTTTCTTCATTTGATATCTTCCACAGTAGGAGCGTCACATTTTATTAACCTGATTCGTAACACAGTTACTCTTGTTCTTAGACATCATTAGATCAATCGGCACTCCTCGAATCCCTCTCGTATGCCAACTTTTTACTCTCAGACTAGCACCTGCAACCTACGTCCTACATCATTTGTTGAATGTATTCCAATCTCCGTTTTCCTCTAAAGTTTTACCCTTTATATCTCCCTCTAGTACTATGAGAGTGTTCCCTTATGTCGTAACAGATGTCCTATCAGCCCGACCCTTCTTCTTGTCAGTGTTTTTCATACATTCGTTTCCTCACAAATTTTGCGGAGAAACGCCTCACTGCTTGCCTTATCACTTCGCCTAATTTTCAACTTTCTTCTGCAGCACTACATTTAAAAAGCTTTGATTTTCTTCTGTTCCGGTTTTTCCACAGTCCATGTTTCACAACCTTACAATGCTGTGCTCCAAATGCACGTTCTCAGAGACTTTTTACTCAAATTGAGGCCTACGTTTGATACTAGTAGATTTCTCTTGACCAGAAATGTCCCTTCTTTATGTGCTTGTCTGCTTTTTATGTCCACCTTGCTTCGTCCGTCGTGCGATATTTTGCTTCCTATAGGTCTGAATTTTTTTACTTCTTCCATTTCGTGATATCAATTTTGACACTAAGTTTCTTGCTATTCTCGTTTTTGCTGCTTTTCATTATTTTCCTCCCTCTTCGATTTACTCTGAATTCACATTCTGTGGCCATTAGACTGTTCATTTGATTCGAGGGATATTGTGAATTTTCTTCAGCTTCACTGAGAAATGGGAATTGTGAAATTGAATGATAAAAAAGTTCAGTTAGAGGTAGATTTGAACTTAGTTTCAAGAGAATTAACTTATCCTACAGTTTTCCGGGTTGAGAGAACCATTAAAAATTAATGTATCTTGTTGTCCTGGTACCCCACAAAGTTGTGTTATTTTTTTGTCGGCCTTGACCTTCGTTTACAGTGGCCAGATTAGGCGGTAAGTTATCGTTTCATTCATTTCGTAATAGCAATGAGCGTGGTACTTTGCTCGTAACTAGGATATCTCACTTAACCCTTATTTCTTCAACATTACACATATACTTTATCTGTACGAGCATATCGGCCTATAAGTAAATATATTCAACAACAGTAAGAAATGGTACCGAAACGGAGACGCAGGCAGATCCATATCGCAGCTTATTAAGACCTGTATCTTGGTTCAGCCTAATATGGGTCTCATCCTTAGTTTTAGTGCCACGGTACACGATTCAGTGGCACACAGAACATTCAGAGGATTATTTTTGCTCGGAGCATTATCAAAAAATATTGACGAAACAAAAACAATAACATAATGAGAAGTTAATCAAAAACAATAACCTTTCATTTAAGTAGCGCATGCAAAGCACATGTCTGGGCTGCAACTGGCTAGAGGAATATTACGAAGTTTTCCGTGCCACAGAGTTTTATCTTAGAATACGTCTGCTGTACGCTCTTCAACACTTTGTGTGTCGTCTTGAAAAGCTACAAGGAAGGGCGCAAGGCAAAAAATAATCCGTACATTTTCATAAGAAGTCTGTTAGCAGCCTAACAAAGTTATTGTTTTTCATCAAAACAGGTCGTGATACAATAAATCTATATCTAAACAGCTATGGTGCTTTTTATTAACGTTAGAAAGAGTCATATGTGGAGCTGAAGATAATTAAGACTGTTTGATGGCTGCTATATTATTTGAAAACGTTTGCCATATGAAGATGGGGGTCTTGAGCACTGAACAGTTAATGGCATTAAGATAAAGCTTTTTACAGTATCTGTGTGTTCCTCATAAACAAACTTCCATAGGTCGGCCACTACCAGAATTTCACGGAAACGAATAACATGAAGCCTTTCAAAAGTTCTAGTCTGTATCACGAACAACTTCAACACCGTTTATGAGAAGCCACAGATCACAAAAGCTTCAACAAAAAACTGACCCCACCTGAGGCTCTCGGTGTACATTGTTTCTATGTTGCCCTCCTCTACCTAAAAGTTTATGTCTGTGAATCAGCTTGCCCTTTCCTCACATGGTATACTACGAACCAAGTATGAAGGGCAACAGGCGGATTTCTAGATTTCTGTAAAGCATTTGACAGAGTGTCAAATTAAACACTGTCAACGATCGTAGGAGCATATGGAGTAGGCTCCCATATATGTGACTGTCTGGAGGACTTCTTAAGGAATGGAACCCAATATGTTCTCTTCGACGGCGAGTGTTCATCAGAGACAAGGGTAACATCAGGAGTGCCCCAAGGAAGTGTGGTAAGACCGCTATTATTGTTTATATAGATAAATGATCTGGCGGACAGAGTGGGCAACAATCTGCGGTTGTTTGCTTATGTTGCTGTGGGTTATGAAAAAGTGTCGAAGTTGAGTGACTGTAGGTGGATAGAAGGGTGGCAAAATGTGTAGTTCCGTGATAAAATAACGTACCTGCAGCCGTCGTTTTGGTGCTATTTTATTATATTGCAACCAGTTTCGGTGACTCAGAATACTCAAGCACTAACTGCTGCCCCCTGTTTTGACTGGACCAGAGGAGGGTCAGGGGACCTGACGATGGCGTAATGTAGCACTGAGAATGGTGGCCCAAATAAAATAACAAGTAGAAATCTAGGCTACTGAAGGTGTTTTGATTCAACATTCCAACTCACAGATATTGGCCACTGACGGGATAATGTATACGCCTCAGGTCAGCTAAGGTGCATTGAGTCACTGAAACAGAATTCAGTATAATGAAATAACATCAAAACAACAGCTGAACGGTCCAAGTCCCACAGATACAAGGATAGATATACAAAATACTTGTAGTTCGTACCATTAATGGCAGCGAGCTATGAATATAGAAAAATGTAAGTGAATGCGGATGAGTAGGAAAAACAAATCCGTAATGTTCGGATACAGCGTTGGTAGTGTCCTGCTTGACACAGTCACGACGTTTTAATATCTATCATTAACGTTGCAAAGCGATATGAAATGGAATGAGCGTGGGAGGATTGTTGTAGGGAAGGTGAATGGTCTACTTCGTTTACTGGGAGAATTTTTAGGAAAGTATGGTTCATCTGTAAAAGAGACTGTATATAGGACGCTAGTGCGACATATCCTTGAGTATTGCTCGAGTGTTTGGGACCCGCAGTGGGTCAGATTAAAGGAAGACATCGAAGCAGTTCAGAGACAGGCTACTAGATTTGTTATTGGTCAGGTTAAGGAAATACTTCGGAAACTCAGACGGGAATCTCTGGACGGAAGGCGACGTTCTCTTCGAGGAACACTGCTGGGAAAAGTTAGAGAACCTTTTTTTTTTTTTTTTTTTTTTTTTTTTTGTAAACTGTGTGTAAAACGATTCTCCCGGCGCCGCCAACATAAATTTCGCAGAACCATGCAGGTAAGATACGAGAAAATAGGTCTTTTACGGAGTCACACAGACAATCGTTTTATCCTCGTTCTATATGCGAGTGAAACATAAACTGAAATAACTACTAGTGTTACAGGGCACCCTCCGACACGCAGCGAACGGTTTGTAACGAGTATGCATGTAGCTGGAGATGCAGATGTACCATATGTGCAAAAGACTGCGTCTTCACTGCATTCTTGACACAGGGAAACGTATGATGTATGCCAAGCATAACTGATGTCTGATTCATAATGCACGTACTAACACAGTAGGATGACGACTGGGACGACAATGAGCGTAGTAAAACCTGAGATCCGTTGTAGCGTGGTGTGACACTATAGGAGTATGCACAAGCAAATACATTCAATTGGTTCAAAACGTATTTGATTATTTGCATAATGAAACTTCCATAATTAGTTTAGCATATCAGTGTATTGTCGATACAGAAGCGAACGTTGAAATACAGGGGGGAACCAAAAAGTTTCCTTTCGAAGGCCATACAGTTCAGGATCAGTATGTCAATGAGGCAACATCCCAATGAGCAATGGGGAAAACATGCCACCGATGCACTAGGTTGAATATAGTCCAAACAATTTATCAAACTGCTGCATAGAGACGTCCGTAAATGCCGGCTGCACAGCCTCGTCAGTCAGAAATCGTTGACCCTTCAAAGCCTTTTATAAGGCACTGAAAGCGTAATAATCGCGTGAGAAGAGATCGGACTATAGGGTGGGTGCTCGAGCGTCTCCCACTTGAAGTAACTTCTGCGTTAATACATTTGCGATACAGGGAAATGCGTTATCATGAAGCAGCAACAACCCTTGTCGCTCACCATTAACAACGGTGGTTTTCGACAGACAGTCTACCCCATAAACATTCTACACTATCCGGTGAATAATCATCCACTGTTTGTCCTTAATTAGGCCGGAAAAAAAATAACATTAACACTACGGTCGTAAAGCAGCGATAGTTCACGATTTACCACACACACGTCGGTAAGACACAAGTGGAATACTAATTCCTTGCCTACATGTCGGTGCTTCCACACCACACCAGCATCGGAGACACGCTGCGTTGTATATAAGCAGCAACAGACAGGATTGACTCGTTGGTAGCAGTTTAGTTGGATAATATACCGTCGGTCGAATATTTACAAGCAATAGATAACGTTTGGTGATTTGTGTGTCAAGTGGCAGTCTTTGCAGCAAATGTTGACCATGTGAGAGTGTTCCAACATCCACAGTAATCTTAGAAGTACGGACCTGTCAACTAGGCATACGCAGCAGGTAATGAGAGTGGAGTAATTTGTCGGTGGTCCGCGGGCGAGGAAAGGTAGAGGCTGCAGCGTATCGGCTGCGTGCGCGATGTGTGCGAGCGTACGTGACGGTGCTGGGTGACGGGGGCAGGGTCTTTCTTTCTGGCTGCTCGGGCGGCGGCTAGGGGCCCGCCGCGAGATGGAGATTGCCCCGTCTCATCTGCATGCACATTCGCGAAATAAAAAAGGGCTTTCTTCGCGCGACTGTCATTTCCTGCAGTCATTCCCTTAAGAGACTGGCAACGCCATCAGGGCAGCCGACGTTCCTTTTGAGCCTGCCAGCTCGTCACGCAGCTGGAGAGGGTTCACGGGATGGGAGAGGAATCTATTAAGCTGATGAACTTCCCCTCGCCGGCTAAAATATCACTACGTACGCAGATGCCATTCTCCAGCGTCGACCCGGCTCCACTCGTCATTATCGTACTGCCAGGCAGAGAGATGGCGCGTCTGCTCCTTGCAATATTTCTAGCTCCCTCAAAATGAGGTGTGGTAATGCATACATTATGCACTTCTACCCAATGTTAGGAGAAATGCGTTAAATGCTACGAGCATAGTTACAGGAAGTCATCTATTTGCCTACATAATTCTATGCAATAACAGGAGAATTCTGAGGCAGAACACACGCTATAACTGAACAGCGAGGATAGCTTCGAGAGAATGATGCTATGATTCAATACGTGGCTACTATTGTAGTTTGTTTTATCTGGCAGATTATTTTCCTCCACTTGTAATAGGATTCTATGGAGTACTTATGGCGTAAATACTTGGAGAGGGAATCTGTTCTCTAACTACGTCTTTCAAAATTATGGACAGAATATTAATTTATTGTTATTTTTGAAGAGGAAATAATAACAGATTGGTCACTGACGCTTGCAGTCTATCCTGGCCGTTCGTACGTGTATGTGTTAGAAGGAAATTTGTAGGTGGAAGGAAAGAGAGAGAGAGTGAATAGAGAGGGAAGGTGACTTTTTGACGATTAAGTTTGCCTCACAAGATCAAAGGCTGACTAACAGAATGATGGAGGCCAAGAGAGGATCACACGTTACGTACATATTTCCTAAAGAAATTTAAATACGTTGACAGTTGGTTTGATTTACTGATGGCTACAGTTTTTTATATGCTATAGTGCAGTCCAAAGTTCTTCTTCCTTTGTAAGTCCCCTAACCATATTTATAAAAGTTTCAGTGTTTTATTTCAACAAAACAATTCAGAAGGCGCGTTGGTTGTTAATGCTGCGTCCGTCTCAGCATTAGGTTTGTGTGATTCGATAATTTGTCTTACTCGTGAAACTGAAGTTCAGTTCCGAGCTTTTATAGAGCTATGAAGTCTGTCGTCGTCAAGAAATACGGCTATGGCTAGCATCACACATAACTGTTTATTTTTCAACAGAAGAGATTCATCTCGTAAACTACACGCAATGCTTCACATTAGTAACAATTTAGACCTTCCGCAAAAGAGGCTTCAAAGTACAAAATACAAACGTACAGAAAATAATTAAATCCAAAGTAAATCACTACGTCTGGCCACTGGTGAGCTGTCTCTCGTTACTCTTTTCTGACGGTGGGCAAGTGTAGCATGACTGACGTTACACTAAAGAGAGCGCTACAGGTACCAATGCATAATAAAGCCACCACTAGGAGAAATTCAAGTAATGAGTAGTTGTCATGCAGACACGTGCACGCTTACACTCGCGCACGGCTTCCCAAAACACACACACACACACACACACACACACACACACACACACACAGAGAGAGAGAGAGAGAGAGAGAGAGAGAGAGAGAGAGAGAGAGAGAGAGCGGGAGAGGGGGGAGAGAGAGGGGCACGTGCGACCGCTACGGTCACAGGTTCGAATCCTGCCTCGGGCATGGATGTGTGTGATGTCCTTAGGTTAGTTAGGTTTAAGTAGTTCTAAGTTCTAGGGACTTATGACCTCAGAAATTAAGTCCCATAGTGCTCAGAGCCATTTTTAGAGAGGGGCGAGCGGGAGAGAGATAGAGAGAGTAGGTGGGGAGAGAAGGAATGAGAGAGAGATGGAGAGAGAGAAGAGAGGGCATAACTACTTGGCACTACGCTCAAATTATTTCATTCAGTGCCGTATTTTCTTGCTATAAAATACAGCTCTGTAGTGCAAGAGATTTTAAATGTTAACGCATTTTACTAAGTCAGCCATTCAGAGAATTGATGAAGCAGAGGCTGTTCAGTGCAGCAGATTAGGTGTTAGGTATAAACAAGAAAAGGTTATTTACACCTTTTAGCTATGGAGATTAGACTTTACTATACGTACCTCCAATAATGTGCGTTTATGTGCCGCGCGGGATTAGCCGCAGTAACGCCTTAAACGGACTCTTTTTCATCGCTCCTTATGTATTACAAAGTATAAAGAGTAGATGCTATTCATGATAGCTCGCTCCTAAAGGCTTTCAAACCTGAACAACGTACAGTGTTAGCAATCAGCAAAATTAGATGAGTCAAATGTCCTTGGTGTTATCCTGTGCTTTCAGGAATCCAGATACAGTTCTGATGTTACCTATACATTTGCCCAATCATAAAAGAGAACCAGTAACGTTACCTTAAGTACAATGGATATATATAATTTAATTTTATATTCGATGACGCCTTTCGGCCGCCATTTACGTAATGATATCCTTACGAAGATGTTGGAGGTGGGGTGACTGTATAAACTTAATTGTGGTTCGTTGCTTGGTTTGTTGTTTCGAAACGGGTAGTACATTAATATTCAGTCTCCTCGGATCAGTTAATCCTCTATCTCACACACACACACACACATTCTCTCACTCACTCACACACGCGCGCGCGCACACACACACACACACATACACACATTTGCGCGCTACATGTGAGCACAACGTACAGCTGTAGATGACCCTGATTCTTTTACTAAGAACAGTTGGTTGCACAGATAACATAAATCTGAGCAACATTAAATACACTGCCGGACATCTGGAAGGACGACGCCGATCTGGATCCGACTACGGCATGTCCTTATGCTACATGGGGGATAGTAGATGTACTAATAATGACATCATGGGTTGTCGGGTGTTCTGCCGGATATCAGCGTCGAACTTGCACGATATTTCGGTCACGTAGCTCGTGGCCTTCATAAGGTGCGACCTGAGACTACTCCTCGAGTCACAAAGGATGGGGCCCCTCCACGCCCACACCAACGTGGTGACCAAACCAATAGTTCTACTGTCACCTCCGTATACATGTTAGTTTTGAATCAGGCGTCACAGGATGCGGGCTGTGATGTTATCAAATGGTTCAAATGGCTCTGAGCACTATGGGACTTAACTACTGTGGTCATCAGTCCCCTAGAACTTAGAACTACTTAAACCTAACTAACCTAAGGACATCACACACATCCATGCCCGAGGCAGGGTTCGATCCTGTGACCGTAGCAGTCGCGCGGTTCCGGACTGCGCGCCTAGAACCGCTAGACCACCCCGGCCGGCGATGTTATCCATGCGTCTGGGTAAGACTGCTCATTAACATGGTCCATCAGGAGATAGAAGTGGTCGAAAACGATCGAAGGGTAGCGGTTGTAAGAGCAGAGGAAAAAAAGTGCCAAGGCCAGCGCCATGGGAAAAAAAAAACCTCTGCGACAGTAGGATGGGTAGTAAGGGCAGTAGCGGCTTGCTAGCTGCGACAGAGCATGCAAGGTGAGGGGGGTTAGCGTGAGGTATCGTGCAACGTTACCTATGTACTGCGTGGTCGTTAGCTGGGTCAGTCCGGTGCTGCGGCTGGGCTCCCTCGTAGTCTCCTGGGCCGGCCGCAGTGGCTTACTCCCTGTAACATAAGAGTTCGGCGCGGCAGCGCGGCGACGCTTGTGCGATGAAGACTGCCCTATTGGCTTCTCGACCCCTTGCGGGGCCCGGTCCCGCAGCAGTCGGCGTTGCCACTGGTTCCGCTGGGGCGGCGGTATTCTTCTTTGCACGTTTCACCTGCGGTGCTGCTGGAACAAAAGCTGGGATAGGCGCGCGAACGTCCTTCTGCGAGGTCGCAGGAGTGTTCGCAGGTACGACTGCACTGAGGCCTTGGGCAAAGACTGCTCGCAGTTGCCTCAAAGCCTCTTCCTTCTCTGCAGCCACGGCGGCTGCGAAGGCTTTGAGGGCTGCTGTGGCCTCCTTCACGGCGGTGCCGAGTTCGAGGTCACATCTCTTCACGGGAGAGCGAGCTGCGTCCAGGCTGCCCGTTTCCGAGCGGCCGTCCCCGCCCCAGGGAGGTGGATCTGCTGCTGCGCCGCCCCTCAGCTGTGCCGGGCTGTTCTGCACCCTACGCCGTTTCCGACGTCGTCTTCTCTTCTGCTGCTGCGTCGGTGCGGCCGCGGCCGCTTCGCCGCCCCCGGCACGGCTGCGGCTTGAGAAAGCCGCACAACCGCGCCAACTGGCGACGTGCGGGCCGCCACACCGGACACAAGTCGGCAAAGCGCTGCTGCCGCGGTCGCAGGCGCGGCTGTCGTGCTCACCTGAGCACTTGACGCACCGCGCCGCGTTGCGGCAATACTTCGCAACATGGTCCTTGCCCTGGCACCTGAAGCACTGGGGCTGAGGGTCCATGGCGGTCGGGAGAGCCCCCGTCGTAACCGGGAAGCCCAGCAACTTCCGCAAGTCGAAGATGTCGCTCCCGCCGTCGACCGTTTGCACGGTCACGGCATAGAGCGGCGCCCTCTTCCTGTTGGTCCGGTTGTGCAACCTTGCGGCTGCATTACCGAACCCGGCTCGCACCAGCCCTTCCCGGACCGCTGCCTCATCACAGCACCAAGGTAACCCCCTGCGGAGTGCCTTAGTCGTCTTCATCCTTCCTACGGAAGGTGCCTACTCTCGCGCCGGAGGCGAGTCGACGATGTAGTCGGCCACTGCGACCTCGATCGCCCTGTGGTCGGCCACGTTTGCGGCTCGAACGCAGATCAGCGAGTCTGTATCGACAGACTCGTAGACCACCTCGTTCCGAGCGCAGTTCGTCATGGTGTCGAACAGCGCTGTCCACCCGCCTTTGCACTTGACGTACAAAGAGGGGACAGGCCGCGACTCGTCTTCTCTGGAGTTCCTTGCACGGTCGGCAGACTCAGTGAGTTGCACAACCGAAGGACCCTTTGTAGCGGCAGGTTTCCTCTGCGCACCCTTCTTTCCCATGCTGCGAGGCGCGGAACACGACAATTTGCGCGCGTTGTCAAACAAACGCACGACAATTTGCTCTCCGCGGCGCCCACAGCACAGAAAACCTCTTCACGAGCTCTCAACGGCCGAGTAAGCGAAGCGCGCAACAGCAGCGATGCGCTCACCTCGCCAGCTCAGGCCGCTCTGCCGCCTACTCCTCGAGTGGACCTAGTCCAGTATTTATGCCTATGGCCTTCCCCTCCACCAACGGCTGCAGGCGCTTCCTCTGTGGTCCGCGCCCATTCCCTGTGACCTGCTGGAGCGTTGCTGCTCCGTTTTCCGTCCGCTGCGGTTCTAGGTGTTCCCTCTGCGGTCCGCGCCCACCAAACCCGCTCCTGGTGGTTTCATCTACGGTCTGGGGTACCAAGCGTTCCCAATGCGGTCTGCGCCCGCTGACCACGACCTGTTGGAGCGTTGCCGCTCCGTTTTTCGTCCGCTACGGCTTTGGATGTTCCCTCTGCCGTCCGCGCCCACCAGTCCCACTTCTGGGTGTTCCATCTTCGGTCTGGTGCGCCTGGCGGTCCGTCAGGGGCTCGTTTTCCATCTCCATGTCTCTGGTTCCAACACCGTCCGTCAAAAGATGGTGTAGTGGCATAGTTACCAGCTTCCTGTGTCCAGCCTTTAACAGGGATGCCCACAGCCAGAAGATTCAGTGTGACACAGACTTGCGGAGTAAGGAGGCACCGTGCCTCCCAGATGTACTAGTGCTTCCTATCGCCAAATGAGCGAATTTCAAAGGGTCAAGTTGTGGTCTTCCGACTGGTGGGATGGTTCTTTTAGAGAACTGCAACACAAGGTGGACGTGTTACCTCAGTTGTGCAACGATACTGGTATCAGTGGCCATATGAACATTCTCACATCCGTAGATGAGGTTCTGGATGACGCTGCAGCACAAAGCCAACCAGGATCTTCGTATTGCAAGGGCAGTAGTGGCAGACCGTAGAGCTGCCACAGCCTGTGAGCCAGCAGGTGTCAACACGAAGTATTGCGAACCTTTTATTAGCAGTGGTGCTACAGAGACGTACACTTCTAGCCCGTCCTGCACTCATGTCTCAGCATCGACGTGCAAGAGTCGACTGGTGCTGTCAGATGAGCACTAGGAAGATGGAACGGTGTTCGTTAAGGAAGATTCTGCCTGCAGGCAAGAGATGGTCGTTTGCGCGTATGATGTAAACCCGGTGTGCGCTGTTTCATAGAGTGATTTCGTCCAAGACACAACAGCACGCAACCCCGGGATTTATGGTTCTCGGATGCAATAAGCTTCAACTCTCTTTTACCTTTGGTGTCCCTGGAAGAGGCGCAAACCAGCGCTCGGTACGTTCAGAATGTAGTTAGACCCACTCTTTTGGCGTTCTTACAACATGAAGGTGACGTGTTGCTGCACCAAGACAGTACTCACCCACACACAGTCACTGAAACTCAACATATTCTGTGAGACGTGCAGCCACTTCCCTGGCCAGGCTGGCCTCCGGACTTGTCTCCGACTGAGGACGTGCGGGATATGATGGGACGAGAAGAGATTCGTGCAACTCGTCAGCCGGCAACTCTTACAGAACCACGTGAACCGGTGGAGCAGGCGTAAGGTATCCCAGGACAATACGATCGACTGGATGCCAGAGACAGCGCTGATTTGCCGCTCAGGGAAGTTACACCACGTACTAATACGGATATTTCTGCATGAGTACCTGGTACCTCAGATTCGCTTGTGCTATTGATCTGTAAATGTAATCGTTCCATGTATAACCCTGGGTTCGGTGTGGGGCGGCGGAGGGGTGAAGTGGACTGCCGTAGTCGTCGTGGGGTTGAGGACTACTGCGGCTGCGGCGGGGACGGAGCCTCTCCGTCGTTTCTAGGTCCCCGGTTAACATACAATACAATACAATACAATACAGTCATTCCATGTACTCCGTATGTACTGTTGCAACGATAAATCTTAAGTGAATAGGAAACCTCTAAAAGGTTGCACTAATTTCTCCTTCCGACAGTGTAGCTGAGCGTTAGATAGATATAAAGAAAGAATGAGCCAGTCAGTTAGTAACAATCTGCAATCTTCCTCTTCACGATTTAAAATCAATTTCGTACTCTATTCATAACAGTATAACCCACCACACCATTCTCAGCTTCTGTCCCTTTATAAGACGCAGTTAGTTAAAATTTGATACACGTACGAAGGACCGCAGAGTTGCAAGTTTCTGTGTAGAAGCTTAGGTAGTGTTAGATAAATTGTGCTATACTAATATTGATCTTAAAGTAAGTCTACATTCATGCGTCTTGCACATAGTCGCCGTGCGCTTGTTTTGTCTCTCACGATGACGAGGCATGCGTGTCGGTGATCGCCCCTTTGCAACATGTGATCATGTGTAATTCTATTCACACAAACAGATAACCAAGCATTTTACTCCAGTGATCATGATGAACGTCTTCCTAACATCAGCTGCCCCCACAGGCAAAAATGAAGTCGTTGGCAGGAACTTATCTTATGGGTAAATAGATAGATTTACAAGCATGGTGGAACAGACTATTTCCTTTTCAACTTTTCACGTGATTTCGAAGTAATACTTCACGCTGTTAGGCAACAGACAGCAATGTAAAATACGCTGTACGAGTACCGACAAGGTTGCACCTAATACTAAGAATTCCTTCTACTCGAGAAATTACGCCACTTGAAGTTACAGTTCAAAGTGTATACTATATGGAAATGTCACATGATTGTAGATATTATCCAGGCTTTGGTGGAATCCCTGGAAAACTGTATGGACATGTGGTCATATAATGTTTCTTCCTCTGGAGAACGAAACACTTACATCACGCTTAACGTTACAATCAATAGACAGAATGAAGGTATGTGTTTATTTTTTAACAAGCAAAGCTGTAGACTTACATGTAATGGAAATGCTGGAAGGATAATGTACTTCCTAGGACACATTATTCATTTCCGTTTACATGTGCGTCATTCAAATCCCATCGGTGTTGATGTGTGTGTGTGTGTGAGAGAGAGAGAGAGAGAGAGAGAGAGAGAGAGAGAGAGGGAGAGAGAGAGAGAGGGAGGGGGGGGGGGGAGAGGAAAGAAGGAGAGAGGGGGGCAGTAGAGTGGGCCCAAGAAAGGGGTGAGGATCTTACTTTGGCAAAAGTGTTTCTTTTTCGTCTATGTTCAGTCTGCAAACTCTAGTGAAAGATGTTTGGATATTACACGAAATTTTGAACAAAGATAGATTATCCCACCCGGTTTGAGGGCAAGAGTCCCCATATAAGTGCAGAAACAGCTACATCAACTGTAAGCACGATTTCAGTATTCTTTTATTCGCTCCCGTCGATACAATCTATTTATTAACGAAGGTGGCTCATTACATCAAGGGCTGCATAAATACTTCTATTCCGGAATATATACTTGTCGGAAGAACGAAGGAAAACCTTTGTTTAGTTGTGGTTTGTCTTTGTAGCTTCCAGGTTATTTGTGAGTAAATATGGATAGTCAATTTGTTTCACTGGGTAGAGAATGCAGATATTCAAATGGCAGCAGAATCGCGTACACAAGGTACAAAAGGGCAGTTCATTGCAGGACCTGTAGTTTGAACTTAGGGGATTCACATAAACGGTTTCCAACGTGATAGCCGCACGACGGGAATCAACAGACTTTCAGCGAGGAATAGTAGTTGGAGATAAACGTACAGGACATTTCGTTTCGGAATTCGTTAGAGAATTCAATATTCCGAGATCCATAGTGTCAAGAGCGCGCCGAGAATACGAAATTTCATGCGTTACCTTCGACCACGGGCAACGTAGTGGCCGACGGCCTTCACTTAACGACCGAGAGCAGCGGCATTTGCACATAGGTGTCAGTGCCAACACACGAGTAACACAGCGTGAAACGACCGCCGAAATCAACATGGGACGCACGACGAACGTACACGTTAGTAAAGTGCGCCGAATTTTGGTGTTAACTGGCTATGGCAGTAAATGACCTACTCGAGTGCTTTTGCTAACAGCGCGACATCGCCTGCAGTACCTCTCCTGGGCTCGTGACAATGTCGTTGGACCCTAGGCGACTGGAAAACCGTGGACTGGTCCCATGAGACCTGATTACGGTTAATAAGAGCTGATGGTAGGGTTCGAGTGTAGTGCAGACGCCACGGAACCATGGACTTATGTTGTCAACGAGGCACTGTACAAGCTATTGGTGGCTCCATTACGGAGTGGGCTGTATTTACATGGAATGAACTGAGTCAGTCCTCTGGTCCAACTGAACCGATCGTTGATTGCAACTGGTTACGTTCGGCCACTTCATTTGCAGCCATTAATGGACTTCATGTTCCCAAACACCTATGTAATGTCACCGGGCCATATTTGTTCACGTTTGGTTTCGAGAGCATTCTGATTTGGTCACCCAGACCGCCCGACGCGAATCCCATCCAACATTTATGGGACACAATCACAACATCCTGCATCGGCAACACTTTCACAATTACGGACGGTTATACACTGAAGAGACAGAGAAAGTGGTACACTTACCTAGAGTCGTGTAGGGCCCCTGCGAGCACGCAGAGGTGCCGCAACTCGACGTGGCATGGACTCGACTAATGTCTGAAGTAGTGATGGAGAGAATTGACGCCATGAATCCTGCAGGGCTGCCCATAAATCAATAAGAGTACGAGAGGGTGGAAATCTCTTATGAACAATGCATTGCAAGGCATCCCAGATGTGCTCAATAATGCGCATGTCTGGTGAGTTTGGTGGCCAGCCGAAGTGTTTCAACTCAGAGTATTCCTTGAGCCACTTTGTAGCAATTCTGGTCGTGTGGGATGCCGAATTGTCCCGATGGAATTTACCAAGTCCTTCGGAATACACAATAGACATGAATGAATGTGATCAGACAGGATGCTTACGTATGTGTCATCTCTCAGGGTCGTAGCACGAGTCCCATATATCACTCCGATTGCACACGCCCCACACCATTACAGAGCGTCCACCAGCTTGAAGAGTCCCCTGCTGACATGCAGTGTCCATGAATTCGTGAGGCTGTCTTCAAAATGGTTCAAATAGCTCTAAGCAATATGGGACTTAACATCTGAGGTCACCAGTCCCCTAAACTTAGAACTACTTAAACCTAACAGACATAAGAACATCACACACATCCATGTCCGAGGCAGGATTCGAACCTGTGACCGTAGCAGCAGCGCGATTCCGGACTGAAGCGCCTAGAACTGCTCTTCCACAGCGGCCGGCTCAGGTTGTCTCCATACCTGTACACGTCCATCCGCTCGATACAATTTGAAACGAGCCTCGCCCGACCAGGTAACATGTTTCCAGTTGAAAGGGTCCTGTAGCCACCTTTCATTAGTCCGGTATCCCATTTTCACAAGTATTTCTCTTTCTTTCCTTGTTTATCTTTTCTCATAACTCATAGTGACGTGATTGAATGAATGTGGTTATGTGTCACGCTGCTAGACGGTGGCGTAGTCTGCTGCAGAAAGTCTACCTTTGGAAGGTAGGAGACGAGATACTGGCAGAAGTAAAGCTGTGAGTACTGGGCGTGAGTCGTGCTTCGGTAGCTCAGATGGTAGAGCACTTGCCCGCGAAAGGCAAAGGTCCCGAGTTCGAGTCTCGGTCGGGCACACAGTTTTAATCTGCCAGGAAGTTTGAATGCAAACTGTGTCCGTGTCTCGACCTGCGCGAAAGTCATAATTCGTGAACCGCACTGTATGGGAAGATGAGCTCCTGGCCGCCTGAGGCAGGCATTTGGAACTGAATTGACCCTTTGGCGCCACTTTGTCGAACGTATCACTCTTCTGCTGAGAAATTTGGAAAGTGTAGAACAAAGCTTGGAAACAGCGATTACACTAAATGATAGCCATAGCGAATCCCCTCCTCCAGTACTAGGCATTTTACAACGTCTCTCTTCCTTCAGTACACATTCTTCAAAGGGCATTGTGCGCTGGTCAGTGAGTTCAAGGAAGGCAGGGTGAATGAGGGAAAGCTTTTCTATCCCATCGTCGTGAAAGCTACCACTTATGTGCTCTGGAAAAGACAGCTATGAAATGGAGGTCACTGACCACTGTCCAAATGCGACTATTTTGAGAGAAGACCGTGAGTTGGTAGTTGAAGACAACAGACTCTGATGTCGCCCATCTTCCACATAGTTCTCGGAACAGTGCTCAAAATTAAACAATTTAAAAATTTACACTACTATAAGCTAGCCAAGTGAACTTTGTGCTCATAGGTGGAAGATGTTTTCCCGAAAGAGACTCTGAGAAAAATAAGCACCGGAAATGTGTGCTATTCTCATTCTCATATCATAAGGTAATTACTGTTGTATCAGAAGTAGACTTCACTATGTTAAGAGACATCAACCCAATGGCACAGTAGTTGCAGACGGTTTTATGCAGACATCTCCAGTGACAGACTTACATGTAGACAAACGGAGTTCATTTTCGGAGCAGGCTGCGGCGAGGCATCCATCTGCAAATCAAAGTCCGCTCGTCCACGTTTAAGTAATAATGAAAATATCTATTGGCATCAGCTGATTAAGGTGTGACAGAGTTAAATGTTTGCTGCTACTTCAGTAACATTGGTAGGACTAGGTGCATGTAATCTCATTTCCTCTTTCCGTCTCAGCTATCCAATCATTGGTTTTAGTTCATGACTATGTTGTGCGGTATAAGTACACCAAATCGTTTCCCTTCAAATTATATTTGACAACCATACTATTACCTATTATAACTTGGTATCATGTATGACTCTGATGTATTTTGTGTGCTCCCTTAGGAACTTTCTAATGTGGTTTATCAATTTTTGCGCACTAAGAATTTCTAATAAATATTGGGATTTACCTATGCCGACCCTCACTTTTAATTTCTTGTCAGCGAAACCTTTTCATGAAAGTTTACAGTAAATTATGAGGATTCTGGCACTTCGAGTACAATGCTAGAACCACAATTTTTCTCTAGCTGTGTTAATGAAATCTGCTGCATAACTTTTATTAGGAATTCGATTTTCGGGGAGCGATCTGCCGCGCAGCAGACTCACTGATGGAGATCAAGTAGAGGCCTTAGTTCCGTGTTCTGCACATTGTACAAATCACACCAGGAATAAGCTACAACCTTGTTTCAGTCCCTTCTCACCATTGGTTCCGTTCCATTGTCTTCAACTCTTATTTAGGTTGGTGCATAAGTTCGTAGCGTTTTTGTTTTGCATGTTGGTGCTCTCGTTGCTATGGGTTTATTTATCGATTGTCAATTTTTACTTGTACTTCACTGTTGCTATTTGAGTTTACAAGTCATTTTGTTATTTGGAGACAGTGGATGGGGCTGTAGACGCTAGAAAATGTAGTGTCAAGTGAAGAAATCGGAACATTTCAACAACTGACTCGTAAACAAAACCAACCATTCCTATCCTGTATCGTTATTGGTGACGAGAAAAGTCTTTATGCTAACATAAGGAGAAAAAAGGAATGACTGAACGCAAGCAAAGCAGCAACTACCCGTAAAAAGACCTACTTGCATCCGTAAAATATAATATTAGGCATTCGATGGAACAACGACGTTACGGTGCATTACAAATTGCCAAAAGGCTACTACCACTGACATTTATTGTCAACAACTGAGATGTATTGCAGACGCAGTCCAAGAACAAGGACAAAGAAGATTACGTGAAGTGATATGCTACTCCACGGTAACGCCTACCCGCATTCTGCTAGACTGATAGAAAACAGTGTAGATAGAGGAGTTGACTAGGGAAGTCATTCCGCACCCACCTTATTCACCAGATATGGCACTCTCAAATTTTCACCTTTTCTGTTCTCCAGAGAGCAGGCTTCAACGATCTTCCATTCCGGATGAAAATACCTCCTAACGTGGCTCGATGATTTTTTCCCCCAAAACCAAATGATTCAACAGTCGTGGAATCGAGAAGTTACCCAGCGTTGGCAGACTTGTAAATACTGAAGGGGACTATATTATTGATGACTATTTTCTCTGTTATGTGGCCGGCCGCGGTGGTCTCGCGGTTCTAGGCGCTCAGTCCGGACCCGCGCGACTGCTACGGTCGCAGGTTCGAATCCTGCCTCGGGCATGGATGTGTGTGATGTCCTTAGGTTAGTTAGGTTTAAGTAGTTCTAAGTTCTAGGGGACTGATGACCACAGATGTTGAGTCCCATAGTGCTCAGATCCATTTGAACCATTTTTCTGTTATGTGTATCTATTCCGCTTAACTTACGGGAAAACGCTACGAACTGAAGCACCAATCCAATGACTGTAGCCCGAATACCGTTTAAGTTGTAACTAACTATTCTCTCCCTGTATTTTATCCCTGCTGCCTTTAGAATTTCAAAGAGTGTGCCCCAGTCAACATGTCAAGAATAACTCTAAGTCTAGAAATGCTATAGAAGTAAAATTGCCTTTCTTTAACATATCTTCTAACATAAGTCGTAGGGTCGGACTACCTCATGGGTTCCTATTTTTCTTTAGAACCTGTACCGGTTTGCCCTGACATCAGATTCTACCAGGTTTTCCATTCATCTATAAATAATTCATGTCCGTGTTATGCTAGCGTGACATATTAAATTGACAGTTCGGCAAAATTCACAGCTGTCGCCAGTAAAATTGACAACTGTCAGCACCTACCTCTTTGGGTTAGGAATTATTACATTGGTCTCGAGGTCTGAAGGTATTTCACCTGTTTGATACTCTTGCATACAGGTAGCGTAGTTGTATGATTTCGTTCGTTGCCGTTGTTGAGCAGCTACGGCGTGTGATCGTCTCACCAAAACAAAGACCAGTCGTCACTTGTGCAGCTGAGGGCGGATTTTTATTTTAATGAATGGAATAGTTTGGTCAAGGTTGACTCTCCTAAAAATCTCGATAATTCTGAGAAAATGTCGTCTTCTCTAAGGACGTTATTTCGATTTCGGACTTTCCGTGCTCTTTCGAAATGCGTTAAATTTAAACATTACTTGTTTGAAATACAGACTAATCTGTAATAATAACAATCTTTTCCGATCCACTCATCTGTCCTAATTCTAGACGACTTCTATTCCCTGTCACTTCTTACGATGCAAAACTAAGTGGAGGTAGCATACAAACCCTTGTCGCTCAAGTGCTCTCCGCACTTAACGAGGGCGCAACACGCTTTAGACGTTGATCGTCTTCATTCACGATGTGGAGAACATTGGTGTCTTATTTCATTTTACTTTATTTTTACAAAAAGATGGACGAAGTGAATCGAAACATTGTTTCCGTGACAGTCGTTTATAAATATCTTAGAACCATCCGTCATTACTGTATACCGTTTCTTAAAACCACTTGGCCACAATCGATTGGTATTTAGTAAAATTCTTTAGAGGACTGCGGTACTGACCATGGTATCATTGCGACCGATATAGCACTGATTTTATGTGACATGCATACTAGATTACCCACTATGTGATCTAAAGTATCCGGACACCTGGCTGAAAATGACTTACAAGTTCGTGGCACTCTCCATCGGTGTTGCTGGAATTCAATTTAGTGTTGGCCCACCCTTAGCCTTGATGACAGCTTCCCCTCTCGCAGGCATACGTTCAATCAGGTACTGGAAGGTTTCTTGCCATTTGTCACGGAGTGCTGCACTGAGGAGAAGTATCGATGTCAGTCGATGAGGCCTAGCACGAAGTCGGCGTTCCAAAATATCCCAAATGTGATCTATAGGATTCAGATAAGGACTCTGAGCAGGCCACTCCACTACAGGGATGTTATTGTCATGTAACCACTCCGCCACAGGCCGTGCATTATGAATAGGTGCTCGATCGTGTTGAAAGATGGAATCGCCATCCCCGAATTGCTCTTCAACAGTGGGAAGCAAGAAGGTGCTTAAAACATCAATGCAGGACTGTTCTGTGATAGTGCCAAGCAAAAAGCGAGAGGTGCAAGCCCCTTACACGAAGAAAACAAACCACATCATAACACCACCGTCTACGAATTTTACTGTTGGCTCTATACACGCTGGCAGATGACGTTGACCGTACATTCGCCATACCCACACCCTGTTACCGGATAGCTACATTGTGTACCGTGATTAGTCACTCCGTACAATATTTTTCCACTGTTCAATCGTCCAATGTTTACTCTCCTTACACCAAGCGAGGCGTCGTTTGGCCTTTACCGGCGTGATGTGTGGCTTATGAGCAGCCGCCCGACCATGAAGTACAAGTGAACTCGCCTCTCGCCTAATTGTCATAGTAGTTGTCACTATCGCGACACTGCTGCTCGCGTTGGTCGAGATCCAATGACTGTTAGCAGAATATGGAATCGGTGGGTTCAGGAGGGTAATACGGAACGCCGTGCAGGATCCCAATGGCCTCGTATCACTAGCAGTCGAGATGACAGGCATCTTATCCGCATGGCTGTAACAAATCGTGCAGCCACGTCTCGATCCCTGAGTCAACAGATGGGGACGTTTGCAAGACAACAATCATCTGCACGAACAGTTCGACGACTTTTGCAGCAGCATGGACTATCAGCTCGGAGACCATGACTGTGGTTACCCTTGACGCTGCATTACAGACAGGAGCGCCTGCGATGGTGTACTCAACGACGAACCTGGGTGCACGAGTGCCAAAACGTCATTTTTTCGGATGAATCCAGGTTCTGTTTACAGCATCATGATGGTCGCATCCGCGTTTGGCGACATCGCGGTGGACGCACATTGGAAGCGTGTATTCGTCTTCGCCATACTGGAGTATCACCCGGTATGAAGTGCCATTGGTTACACGTCTCGGTCACCTCTTGTTCGCATTGACGGCACTTTGAACAGTGGACGTTACATTTTAGATGTGTTACGACCCATGGCTCTACCCTTCATTCGATTCCTGCGAAACCCTATATTTCAGCATGATAACGCACGACCGCATGTTGCAGGTCCTGTACGGGCCTTTCTGGATACAGATAAGGTTCGATTGCTGCCCTGCCCAGCACATTCTCCAGATCTCTCACCAACTGAAAGCGTCTGGTCAATGGTGACCGAGCAACTGGCTCGTCACAATACACCAGTCACTACTCTTGATGAACTGCGGCATCGTGTTGAAGCTGCGTGGGCATCTGTAACTGTACACGCCATCCAAGCTCTGTTTGACTCAATGCCCCGGCGTATCAAGGCCGTTATTACGGCCAGAGGTGGTTGTTCTGGGTACTGATTTCTCAGGATCTATGCACCCAAATTGCGCGAAAATGTATTCACATGTCAGCTGTAGTATAAAATATTTGTCCAATGAATGCCCATTTATCATCTGCATTTCTTCTTGGTGCAGCAATTTTAATGGCCTGTAGTGTATATATTCCAGTCTGTGTCTTTCCACTTCAGTTCCCTTAATTACCATGAAAGGTATTCCTTCATGTTTTACTACAAGTCCTGTCCTTTCTTGTTATCATTATTTTCCACGTGTCACTCCCCTCGCCGTTTCTGTGGAGAATGTCCCATACTTTATCAGTCCATGTAATTTTCGACAACATGAATCACCATGTTTGAAACGCTTCGATTCTCTTCTTTTCCAGTTTTCCCGTCATCTATGATTAAAATCCACGCAATACGTTGCTCCAAACGACCGTTCCCAGAAAGTTCTTTCTCAGAATTAGTCTGGAGTTTCATAGAAGTACATTTTCTATTTCCAAGCGATGCCCTCTTTTCCTGTACTAGTATGCCTTTTACGTACTCATTGCTTCATTTGCCATGTCTTTCTATGCTTACTTTATTCCATGTACTTCGTAGTCCACCAGTTCTGATGTTCAGTTTATTGCTATCTCATTTCAGCTTTTCATCATTACTTTCGCCTTTGTTCAGTGTACTGTCAGCTGATAGTTTGTGCTTCTTAGACTGTTTATTACTTGTAGCATTTCCTGCAATTCTGTCTTCCTGTAGATTTTAATCCCTCAGCTTACCCTTCCCTTTATCTGCGTCATCGCTTCTTTGATGTCTAAACTGTAGGGGTGGCATACACCTCTTGCAATCCAAAGGATTTATTCTTTTTCTTCTGTTCTTATTTTTCTCTTTTCGTTCTTGTACATATTGTCTATTACTCGCCTTGCACTATAATTTCCTGAAAATTTCTGTCGTATTGCTCCATTTTAGTACACTGCCAAACGTTATCTCTAGGTAGATACATCTTACGAATGAGTTTTGATTTCCCTTAAGGGGCTCCAGACAGATTGATATCCTGAAATTTTAAAATTTTCCTTTTTCCATTGAGAATAATTTACGGTATTTTCCATTTCCAATAGTTTATAACACATTTATGGTTTAGTTATTCTTTTAAACAATGCACTGTGCGGATGTGACCATGTACATTTGACAGTTCTCCAACAGAAATTTGATTTTTTTTAAGTATTTAGGAGATGGGGATGGGGATTCAAAGGCCTTCAAATCAGTTGGCGAATAGGAGCCATATGGAGAAAATATAACTGGCACTAAGTTGGAGTGCATAGGTTATGTACAGAAGCGAGTGGATACAAAGTTGCGAGTACTAAAAACTGCATATTAGGGAAAGAAATTGCAAAAGGCAGATATTTAGATGGGAATAAAACATTGACATAGAATGAATTCATAATTTTTATGGCATAACCGTAAGGTAAAATGTTAATAACTTGCAAGGTATGAGAAAAGCTGAAAGACTATTTTGTTTCTTGTCTAGTCAACAGACGATAAATCCATTCATGCTTGTGCCATGTACAAACAGATTCATGGTCCAAATACAACAGAGCACGGCAAAACAGTGAGAAATTTATTCACATACGAGCTATTCCTTTTTCAAGTAGAAGTCTTGAAAGAAAGTTTGAAAGATTTGTCTGATGTAAGTCTAAATAGTCATCATGCCTTACCCAGAATTGTAACGAGTCAATCAACGGCATGACGTGGGCTAAGATACTCAAGACAGTGTTTGTGGCAATTAGTACACTGCATTTTTATCTCTTTGATGCAGTGACAACCTTCAATGAAGGAAATGTTGCAAGGCATGAAGCCCTGAATGTTGATTAGTTTCACAGTAAGAAGAAACGTTAAATTTACGTAAAGGAAGAAAATGGTTCAGATGGCTCTGAGCACTATGGGACTTAACATCTGAGGTCATCAGTCCCCTAGAGCTTAGAACTACTTAAATGTAACTAACCTAAGGACATCATACACATCCATGCCCGACGCAGGGTTCGAACCTGCGACCGTAGCAGTCGTGCGGTTCCGGACTCAAGCGCCTAGAACCACTCTACCACCGCGACCGGTTAAAGAAAGATTTACGGCATCAAAGAGAGCTGTTAGAGAGCTTGAAACAAGGGCAAGAAGCGCACACAAGCATGAAAAGGAATACTGTAAGATGAGATGTAAGAGAATGCAGACATTCTATCTTTTGGAGCTCGGATGCATTCACACTTTAATGCCTGTTTCTCATAATCCGTAATTTTTAAGAATAAGTAGTACTTTTTCTCAGCTTCTACTAGCCAGTATTTGTTTAAAAATATGGGTTCAGCTTACTGTGGCATTGTGCATAGTTTAACAAGGGGCTTTTCTTATTTTGTAAATCTCAAAGAAGTTCGAGCCTTAAGTATACAGAAGAGTGTAGACATTTTTATTTTTATTTTTATGTCACCTTTCTACAAAAACATTTATTAGATTAGAACTAATCAACACGTTTAGAAATTCCTTTGTAAAAGTGATTAGGAATGTGTAACCTAAAAGCTACTTTTTTTCAAGTTTTTCTTTCCCAATATTTTCTGAAAATTAACATATCATTTATATGAATGAATTTTACTTTATGAATGACAGGGTTTTTCCATCCTCGATGGAGCCTATTAGCTCTTGCAGTCAAATAAGGAACGTCGGATTTCACTCTTGATGCCTTTACCTTCCCTAAAGCCAAACTTGTCTAACAGCTACTATGTACCCACTACAAAGATTACATGCAAGAAAGAGCCATAACATTGTTCCTTTCAAGAAATAACGATCCTGCTAGTAGGTACATTTCATTACAGTGACTCCTCAGATACAATGGCTCGGACGACTGCCGTCAAGGGACGCAGGAGAGCAGTCGGCTGCGGGACAATGCGTTGTCAACATTGTTCCGTGGCTCAGGGCCGGGAGCGCTTGGCCGGGCCGGAGATAAAGCGCACTAATCCGCGCGGTTTCCGCGCCCTCGGGAATGATTCGGCTGAGCGTGGGACGCGCCAGGTTTTCCCGTGGGGTACACTTCCCGCCCACCTTCCCCCCCAACACTGCTCGCGGCACGAGGCGAGTGCGCCATAAATCAATACGGCCCTGCCGATCCTTTAGCAAAGGTAAGAATCCCTCGGGAGCGCGCCACGCGCTGTTCGACAAGAACAATATTGAACCATAGCCGGGGCTGCAGGCTTGCCTTTCAGGACACGTGCCAGCCGCCCTGCGGGACGTTCTTCTCTTCCTACATCTACCCGAACCCGCCGCCCACCCCCACCCAGCCCGCTTGCTTCCAGTAGGCATTCGGCAAGTCGACCAGTTCCCCGTCTTCCGCAATACACGTGACGGCGGCGTGCCCACCGTAGCGGACGTCTGCTGCACATCTAGCAGCTCGTGACGTAGCTACTGGCTCATCGCGTTCTCCCGTGTGCGCTGGGTGTGAAAATTCTTGATCTTTGCTGCGTCGTCAGAAACTAACAAGTCAGTTGCCCCACTTCAGAGTTAATAGAAAATACACCACCCACAACAACTTTTCCTTCAACATTATAGTGAATTAAGTATGAAGGGCAAACAACTGTCGCAAGGAGTGATTTGAAATGAATTCTGAACAGAACAACGAAATTCAAAATTTTTACTACCGGTACAGTATTTGTTTAGTTAAGAACTCATAAAAATTGAAAAGTTAATGATATGCTCAGTTCAAAGAACTAGGGTTTGACTAGAAATGCCATTATCATTTCCTGAATTGTCTTATGGTTTTTGGTTCAAATGGTTCAAATGGCTCTGAGCACTATGGGACTTAACTTCTCAGGTCATCAGTCCCCTAGAACTTAGAACTACTTAAACCTAACTAACCTAAGGACACCACACACATCGATGCCCGAGGCAGGATTCGAACCTGCGACCGTAGCGGTCGTGCGGTTCCAGACTGTAGCGCCTAGAACCGTTCGGCCACCCTGGCCGGATATGGTTTTTGGAAAGTTATCATAAGTTATACAGTGCATCCCAGAAACTTTGTGACCGATCGCAAGGGGTTGTAAACGGTACCTTGAGGAACAAATCGAGGATAGGAACCCGTGTCCAGAGGCTGCAGAGCACCGAAACTATAACCGCCAGCTCCTGCCACTAGACTATCCCTTCGGCAACATAAGTAACTTTGTAAGCTGATGGACCGTAGGTGGACTACCGTGGAGTGTTGTTTGTTACTCAGTGGTCGCGACTGCTTGCCACGATCACCAGTAGATAAGATGGGGCTAGCTGCTGCGTAGAAAGGCAATGCTCTACTGTCGTAGTAGATGACGGTTTTAGACACGGATTTACATCCGCAGTTTAATTTTTCACCTACAATCCTTTAAAAACTCCAATGTTTTTCGATGTACAGGAAATGAATAAACTGCATATGGAAACCCGTGTCCGAAACCGTCATCCACGGAGGCAACAGATCATTGCATTCATAGGAGACAAGCGCTGTCTATGCAGCAGTTAGCTCCATCTTCACCATCAGCGATCTTGGCTATCAGTCGCAATCACTGAATAACAAACAACATTGCGAATAGGGCCCCTGTACGGTCCATCAAACTACAAAGTCATGTGGCCTAATGGAAGGCGCCAGCGACAATGACTTCGACAATCTGAAGTTTTGTTGGAGGACGTTTCCGGACACGGATTCCTGTCCTCGATTTCTTCTTCAAGACAACCTCTACAACCCATCGAAGCTCGTTGCAACATTTCTGGGACACCCTCTATAATCAGTCACCTGAGATGATGGGCAGTTGGTAACCAAAGCTTTGTGCATCTTGGGTACACCAAGAAATGCTAGAAACTAGGATTTCGTGGATTTGTAAATTAAACAAGTAGCGTCAAACCCCCTAAGAAATACGTTTCCACTGTCGCCTGGTCAATATTTTCGTTGCTTACCAACTTTGAAAAGTCAACACGCTGTGCTACCCCTATAGAAAGAAACACGGTTACCATCTCTTATGTCTCAGCATTTCTGATGGCATCGAGACAAGCTTTGGAGGTATACCTTCTTATGGCACTCCCTGTAATGTAACGTAAAAGATAGCTATGGAGACAGCAAATTTAACGTCAGGGGCTGTGGTTGTGCTGAAAAATAACGTGAGGTCGGATGCAGGAGTGGGTCTTAAGACTCAAGAGGTAAAATAGCCCTTTGTCAATGGGCAGTAGCAACGCGACCAATCCGAGTTCGTTGACAGAGCGGCGCCGGGAGAAACTGTTGATCGCCCTGCAGTGAGCGTCAAAGGTCTAGCCAATTTTGCGAGCCTATAATATAACTAGAGCCATCCAGAAAATACAATCCTCCATTCATATTCTGTACGTTCTAATTAATACTAAGATTGCTTTCGAAATTCAAGACATCTAGGCAAAGAGAGTCAGTCTGTCATCTCACCATGTCAATTACAAATGCATAGTTACTACAAAGTGACTTTAACAGCTAATGTAGAGTGGAAGGAGGTATCGGCCTTGCTGAGGGTTCCTGTCTGGAGAGAATACCACCTTAAAGTGGCACTTCGTCCTTGGCTCTCATGAACCACAGTACCCAATACTTGTGAGCTGGGCGATAAATTTGATTATAGTGGTGAACAACATTTGTGAATCAATTACACTGCTCCATTCGGACTGATTTCCAGTATCCAGGAACTATCAACATCGTGGATAGAACCAGTAATCATATGACAGTGAAAGCATTAATGATGACGGGTACTGCAATGAATTTTAAAAATAGGTCGCAAAATATTTTTGGTTAGCCAGAGAGACAGGAGATAAACTGCAGAATCTGTTAGTAGTCAAATGGAATATACGGCTTTGGGGAAGAAGATGTGGAGCACAAATGGGTACAAGTATTTGTTGAGGTTTTGAGGGATGGAAAAGACCCTCTGTGGTCCTATAGCTGTGTTAGACAGCAAAGAGAACTTCAACTCCGATTTTGGCATAATCGAAGCCTGATAGGTAGAGAGAAGTTTCATAAAGCCAAAAATATGTAAGGAGAGCGATGTGAGAAGCATTCATAAAATCTGACAGTAAATTTTGCCAACAGATCTCACAAAAATCCTAAGACGTTTTGGCCTTAGAAAAAGTGGGTAACCGCAGAACGATCTATTGAACTGCTCAGTAACCATAATTGTTCTGATACAGAAGATTACAGAGAGCAGGCCGGAGTATTACATTCAGCCTCCGGATACTGTCTCACCGCAGAAGCCTGTAAAATGGTTTCTCTTTTTAAAAACTGCATGAACATCGAAATGGTAAATACTAAGTGAAGATGGAATAAAAGATTAAACAGGAATTCTCAACAGTGGCAAGGCAACCGGATCTGATGTGATACTTGAGAAGTTAGACAAATGTGAAAGAACTTGCTCCTCTTGTAGAGGTAGTATGTTGGTGGTCACCGGAACAGCCAAACGTATCTCGTGACTTAACAAAAAATACATAAAAACAAAGAAAACCGCAATTCATGCACAATTTGAAGAATGGCCGCTAGACAATAGTTATGAGCCTATATCACTGACTTCAACATGTTGTAGAATTATGCTCATGCTTTATGACATTCGTGGAGAAGGGATGTTTCTTCGATAAAAATCTATATCGATTCTGCCAATAGTGCTCTTGCAGAACGCAGCTCCCTCAGTCTGTCCATGAGATTCAGATTGCTGTTTACAAAGGAGCTCATCTGGATGCCATGTTCCTTGACTTCAGGATGGCTTTCAGTTATGTACTGCACTGTCGTTTCGTGAGGCACATAGCTCACCGATTACTGGACCAGATTTGTGAATGTAGGGCCTCCTTGTAGGTAGAATTCAATACGTCACTCGTAATGGAACAATATCGACAAACGTAAAGATAATTTAGGGAGTAATCGAAGGGATTGTTATAAGGCCGTTATAAATGGGTTGTGGTCTTCAGTCCTGAGACTGGTTTGATGCAGCTCTCCATGCTACCCTATCCTGTGCAAGCTTCTTCATCTCCCAGTACTTACTGTGACCTACATCCATCTGAATCTGCTTAGTGTATTCATCTCTTGGTCTCCCTCTACGTTTTTTTCCCCCAACACCGCCCTCCAATGCTAAATTTGTGATCCCTTGATGCCTCAGAACATGTCCTACCAACCGGTCCCTTATTCTTGTCAAGTTGTGCCACAAACTCCTCTTCTCCCCAATTCTATTCAATACCTCCTCATTAGTTAATGTGATCTACCCACATAATCTCCAGCGTTCTTCTGTAGCACCGCATTTCGAAAGCTTCTATTCTCTTCTTGTCCAAACTATTTAACGTCCATGTTTCACTTCCATACATGGCTACACTCCATACAAATACTTTCAGAAACGACTTCCTTACACTTAAATCTGTACTCGATGTTAACAAATTTCTCTTCTTCAGAAACGCTTTCCTTGCCATTGCCAGTTTACATTTTATATAATCTCCACTTCGACCATCATCAGTTATTTTGCTCCCCAAATAGCAAAACTCCTTTACTACTTTAAGTCTCTGATTTCCTAATCTAATTCCCTCAGCATCACCCGACTTAATTCGACTACATTCCATTATCCTTGTTTTGCTTTTGTTGATGTTCGTCATATATCCTCCTTTCAAGACAATGCCCATTCCGTTCAACTGCTATTCCAAGTCCTTTGCTGACTCTGACAGAATTACAATGTCATCGGTAAACCTCAAAGTTTTTATTTCTTCTCCATGGATTTTAATACCTACTCCGAATTTTTCTCTTGTTTACTTTACTGCTTGCTCAGTATACAGACTGAATAACATCGGGGAGAGGCTACAACCCTGTCTCATTCCCTTCCCAACCACTGCTTCACTTTCATGCCCCTTGACTCTTATAACTGATATCTGGTTTCTGTACAAATTGTACATAGCCTTTCGCTCCCTGTATTTCTGCCAGTTTTTCCATTCGTCTGTACAGAATTCGCGTTAGTATTTTGCAGCTGTTACTTATTAAACTGATAGTTCGGTAATTTTTATATCTGTCAACACCTGTTTTCTTTGGGATTGGAATTATTATATTCTTCTTGAAGTCAGAGGGTATTTCGCCTGTCTCATAAATCTTGATCACCAGATGGTAGAGTTTTCCCAGGACTGGCTCTCTTAAGGCCGTCAGTAGTTCTAATGGAATGTTGTCTACTCCCGGGGCCTTGTTTCGACTCAGGTCTTTCAGTGCTCTGTCGCACTCTTCACGCAGTGTCGTATCTAGCATTTCATCTTCATCTACATCCTCTTCCATTTCGATAATATTGTCCTCAAGTACATCGCCCGTGTATAGACCCTCTATACAGAGTGTTGCAAAAAGGTACGGCCAAACTTTCAGGAAACATTCCTCACACACAAAGAAAGAAAATATGTTATGTGGACATGTGTCCGGAAACGCTTACTTTCCATGTTAGAGCTCATTTTATTACTTCTCTTCAAATCACATTAATCATGGAATGGAAACACACAGCAACAGAACGTACCAGCGTGACTTCAAACACTTTGTTACAGGAAATGTTCAAAATGTCCTCCGTTAGCGAGGATACATGCATCCACCAACCGCCGCATGGAATCTCTGATGCGTAGACAAGAGCTTTCAAATGCCCCCATAAATGAAAGTCAAGAGAGTTGAGGTCAGGAGAGCTTGGAGGCCATGGAATTGGTCCGCCTCTACCAATCCATCGATCACCGAATTTGTTGTTGAGGAGCGTATGAACACTTCGATTGACATGTGCAGGAGCTCCATCGTGCATGAACCACATGCTGTGTCGTACTTGTAAAGGCACATGTTCTAGCAGCACAGGTAGAGTATCCCGTGGGAAATCATGATAGCGTGCTCCATTGAGCATAGGTGGAAGAACATGGGGCCCGATCAAGACATCACCAACAATGCCTGCCCAAACGTTCGCAGAAAATCTGTGTTGAAGACGTGATTCCACAATTGCGTGCCGATTCTCGTCAGCCCACACATGTTGATTGTGAAAATTTAGAATTTGATCACGTTGGAATGACGCCTCATTCGTAAAGAGAACATTTGCACTGAAATGAGTATTGACACATTGTTGGTTGAACCATTCGCAGAAGTGTACCCGTGGAGGCCAATCAGCTGCCGATAGTGCCTGCACACGCTGTACATGGCACGGAAACAACTGGCTCTCCCGTAGCACTCTCCATACAGTGACGTGGTCAACGTTACCTTGTACAGCAACAACTTCTCTGACGCTGACACAAACGTACCGCGCCACGGCTATTGTCCCGTGCTAATCCATACATCAAATGGACGTGTGCCAACTCTGCATTTGCAGACATTGCACTGACTGCAAAACCACGTTCGTGATGTACACTAACCTGTTGATGCTACGTACTGATGTGCTTGATGCTAGTACTGTAGAGCAATGAGTCGCATGTCAACACAAGCATAGAAGTCAACATTACCTTCCTTCTATTGGGCCAACTGGCGGTGAATCGAGGAAGTACAGTACATACTGACGAATCTAAAATGAGCTCTAACATGGAAATTAAGCGTTTCCGTACACATGTCCACATAACATCTTCACTGTATTTGTGTGTGAGGAATGTTTCCTGAAACTTTGGCCATACCTCTTTGTAACAACCTGTATCCTCTTTCCACCTTTCTGCTTTCCCTTCTTTGCTTAGGACTGGGTTTCCAACTGAGCTCTTGATATTCATACATGTTGTTCTCTTTTCTCCAAAGGTCTCTTTAATTTTCCTGTAGGCAGTATCTATCATACCCCTAGTGAGATAAGCCTCTACATCCTTACATTTGTCCTCTAGCCATCATTGCTTAGCCATTTTACACTACCTGTCGATCTCATTTTTGAGACGTTTGTATTCCTTTTTGGCTGCTTCATTTACTGCATTTTTATGTTTTCTCCTTTCATCTATTAAATTCAATATTTTTTCTGTTACCCAAGGATTTCTTCTAACCCTCGTCGTTTTACTTACTTGATCCCCTGGTGCCTTCACTACTTCATCCCTCAAAGCCACCCATTCTTCTTCTACTGTATTTCTTTCCTCCATTCTTGTCAATTGATCCCTCATGCTCTCCCTGAAACTCTGTACAGCCTCTGGTTTAGTCAGTTTATCCAGGTCCCATCTCCTTAAATTCCCACCTTTTTGCAGTTTCTTCAGTTTTGATCTACAGTTCATACCAAGAGATTGTGGTCAGATTCCACATCTGCCCCTGGAAGTGTCTTACAATTTAAAACCTGGTTCCTAAATCTTTGTCTTACCATTATATAATCTATCTGATACCTTCTAGTATCTCCAGGATTCTTCCATGTATACAACCTTCTTTTATGATTCTTGAACCAAGTGTTAGCTATGATTAAGTTATGCTCTGTGCAAAATTCTACGAGACTGCTTCCTCTTTCATTTCTTAGCCCCAATCCATATTCACCTACTATGTTTCCTTCTCTCCCTTTTCCTACTCTCGAATCCAGTCACCCATTACAATTAAATTTTCGTTATAAATAGGTAGCTTAAAATACAGCCACAGGAAAATACGAATAAGGACCTGCTCTGTCGTCTCAGTGCACACGGAGAGCAGCTATGAAATAATTCAGAAGAACGAAATTTTGATTTGAGACAAAATACCTCACGGTCACCTCATCACAGTGTGTCCAAAGGTGGATCATACTAACTACTATGCTGTTATTCACGTGCAGAGGATGGCTGTAGTATTTCGTGAGAATTCAAAGCCCATCTCCAGTACCTGTGATCAACTCTAAAGCGAAAATATCTCCGTTCTCTCACTGATTCCCTGTGATGAAGTCTCCTCTGTATGCCATCCCAAGATAAGGTGTATTGCTCTCCTTCCTCCACAAAATCTAGCTGGTTCCACTTGCGCCAGAATCTCAGTAGCCAGTCGCAGTATCCATTGCAAGTTCTGACCTCAGAAAAGTTTATAATATTCGCAACTATTTCCCTTCTTCTAATGAAACAGTTTAACCAGTACTGCTCTGTTTTCTCTTCCACTATATGTACATTCTCATGTTTTACCCAGTGGAAATGTTTGCACTTCAGCACTTGTAAGTCTCATCCCCACTACTAAAATAGTGAGAAAGAGCGAGTCATGGGTTTCCTTACCTAACGGAAGCATGAAAGCCTGCGACCTTCTTTGAGCCAAAACAAATGGTTCAAATGGCTCAGAGCACTATGGGACTTAACATCTGATTTCATCAGTCCCCCTAGAACTTACCGAACTAACATAAGTACATCACACACATCCATGCCCGAGGCAGGATTCGAACCTGCGACCGTAGCGGCCACGCTGTTCGAGACTGAAGGACCTAGAACCACTCGGCCACAGCGGCCGGCGAGCCAAAACAGCTGCCTCTCACATTGACTGTGTTGTGTTTTTCTCCTGCCGTAGCAGATTTTATCGTTTCTAAGAGCATTTACCATCTGTCATGCTCCCAATTTGTCAACCCCCGATGTTACTGCATATGCCTAAAAAACAGTGCTCTGTTTTCAGTCCACGTGGCCCATACCTGGCTGACTACTGGCTTACAGAAAAATCATTTTTGTTGTCTGCCTGCCTTACACTGCCTTGAAGCCCACATCTGCTGCTCTCATAACTGGCTGTCTGTCTCAAGTTTACAAAATATAACCAGAGGACGCCCCACTTTACACAGTTAAGGAAAAGATTACTACTTACGCCTGAAATCGTCTGAAATCTTTGGTGTGGAATTCAGTTGTGTGTATACTTTCAGGCATCACTGATAATTTAAATGGGTTGGATATCTCCATCTGAATAATAGTTTGTGGACATGGTTATGGAGCAGTTTTTGAAAAACTTTCCTATAACAGCAGGCAAAATACAATGGCAGTGTTTAAACTCCCAATACACGAGAATTATGCCGTTGTATCCTCCAGGACTAAATTTACAAAAGGAAGAATCTGAATTTTATCTAAATTTCTCCCAAGACATGAACCATTCTGGGCACATCTCTCACGTTCAACAGAAGTTTTTCTCTCTGAACATCGGCTAGTCAAAGAAGATTTCGTTTCATGAGGACTAAGGACAATACTGGACACTAGCCCTAGCATTAGTAGTAGCAATAGTAGTAGTAGTAGTAGTAGTAGCAGCTAGAAATCATTGACGATATTATAATGGAAAGGCTTCAAATTTCTTCCCCTGGGTATCGTTCCAGAGCACACGAGGCTCTGGCCACATCAGACGACCTACAAATGGACTCTTCATGATGTAATACTGCACTTGGGTGCCAAGTTCCCTGCCCCTCTTAATTCTGTTTTTGCAATCTTGAGGCAACAATAATTCTCTTCCCCCTCTGGCTAGTCATTGTTTTGTCTGGTAATTGTTCCAGTTGGTCAGTTGATGTATACATGCTGCTAAATCAAGCATGTGTTCATTGATGATGTATGCTGTAATACATGTGTTCAGTATTCTAATTAAACTTTAAATACCCTATTCCATGTAAACTGAAAGTTGTACTGGTTAAAGTTTTTCCAATCTATGTGTCCTTAGTAGTAACAAAGCATTTTTATTCAAACCACCAGTGAAATGGGTTTATTATTTTATGATTGAAATGCAGTTTCCCCTCTACTGATTTTCTTGTGTCCAAATGTACTACCAGTGTTGCGGAGCAAATAACTTATTAGGTGCCAACAGCTTGGTCCTTGTACAAAGTCTACATTTCTCGTCTTTCAACGTCCGCAAAGGCTGACAAGAATTGTTCGATCTCGTCCACCGCCCCTCACACTCTCCTTTTCTAGCATTAAGGTCAAAGAGTAACATTATTAAGCTGATTTTCGGCTCCCCCATCTAATAGAAGTGATGTTACGAAACTGTCTCAGTGCTAATTTCCAACAACCACAGAAGTAGATCACTTGTACACAGAACATAACTAAGTTTATCAAAAGATTCAGACAGCTACATACACAGAATACAAATGTTGTTAAATTCAAGAAAAATGTCGGTATACCATAGCACGGTGATAAACCCCAGAATAAAAATTACGTGTAAGAGCAAATTAGTGTATGCATAACATTTTTTTACAACTGAGAAACTAGGACAATGACTGACATTCTACATCAGTGATAACAGCTTGTGGCGCACGCCGCCCCCCGCCCCCCCCCCCTCCACCCTAGCCCCACACACAGACACACGCTAGTGTGCGTGATAACACTAAATGTGGAGGTTTCTGGCTTATTGAAAAGAAAACAATACGACATCAAAAACTTATTAATATACTGAAAGGGAAGCAAAGAAAACTGCGTTGTAACATAGCAAAGAATTAGAATTAAGTTTTACATTGATATACTGCATTTATGAATAGGGCTTTATCAGTGTTTTGCAATGCCTTTAGTAATTAACTTTTTAGTACTAAATTAAACACAATTTTAGTTAACAATAGTGAGTCCCTTGGGCTTGGCTTGCAGGGCAAAGTGTTTAGAAGGAGGGTAGAATATTAGAAATAGACGCTCATTTGTTTTTCTACGATCAGCTGAGATGTAAATTTTGTCTTCAAAGCAGCCGAAGCAGAAAACCGGATTCTGTTGGCGAACGCTCTAAGGTAATCCATCAAATTGTCACATGCTGCCTGGAAGACAGAGCAATAGTGAGCCATGGAGACAGGTTTTGTGGATGCGGCGGATCTGTGTTGTTTATTATTGATCGTGTGTGTAGTTTGTAATTTGGTAGACTTAGCGTCAAATTACTCTCTCTCTCTCTCTCTCTCTCACACACACACACACACACACACACACACACACACACACACACAGACCTTCCATAAATAACACATCCCTGCAAGTTCGTGTGGTGCGATTAGTATGTAGAGGACCCTTTCTCAGCCTTTCAGTCTCCTTGACCAAGTTTTCAATCATAATCCTTGTGCTGCCCCCCCTCCCCCTTCCCATATATATGTGAGGATTATGATTGGAAACTAAAGAAATATCGCGTCATTTGTCCAGTCGGTGAATCGAAAAGTTACCGCAGCGTTCACGGACTGTTGCAAATAGTGAAGAAGAATATATTACTGATGACTGAAGTCTCTGTTATGTGTGCCTGTTGTATTTATTAAATTTTAGGAAAAACTCTACGAACTTATTCACCACCCTAATACATTAAAATCACCCACTGTTGGATACAAACTAGCAGCACTGTATTAGGTACATCGTGTAAATATTGCTTTTAAGTGTAATTGGAAAAGCTTACCGATATAGTTATTGAGACACAGAACTCGCATTCGAAGGCTGCCAGTACATATCACTTACTATAGAGAAATTTCCTGTATGGTTCGTCTGAAAAGGAAACCGGTGTTTTTCTCCACCATTCCTCTTGCCGAGTTTGTCGAATTTGTGCTCTATCTACATTCGCTAACCAGAAAATCATGAGACGAATTCCCATAAGCGTTTCAGAGAAAACGTGGATGCTTTCAGGCTAAGTCATTTTTGTGAACCTTCAAATATTATAGAGAACGCCAAACACAAGATATAAGGTATTTCAACCCATAGTTGAAGGTGGAAGAGTGCAAGTACTTGATGGATTGAAATTTATGTATACACATTGAATCTACTGGCATTGTTATTACTGAACCCAGTGGCCATATCCGCTTCTCAACGATAACTTCAATGATTTAGGGAAGTATTTTCATTGAAAACTGCACTGCCGGAAAAAATTGGCAGAACCATTTAGTGGTTTCCGGTTAAGTCAAGACTTATTGTGACTGTGCGTATGGAATACACGAAATGATTAGGTTTACAGATCAATAGCAGAAGTGGTTCTGTGGTATCAGATATCGACCCATGTGAAACACCCACATTAGTACGTTGTGTCGCCTCTGTGGAGGGCACTGCAGCCGCTCACTCTGGAAACTAGTCAATCGTTCAGATAGCGTCCTGGAGTACCTTATGCTACGCCTTCCAGGCCTGTTCGCGTAGTTATGCAAGGGTTGTTGGTTGACGAGCCACACTAGTCACGTCTCGTCCCACCAGACTGCACACGTGGTAGATCGTGGACAAGTCTGGATATCATGCTTGCAACGGAAGTTGCTAAACGTCTTACAGAGTACATTCAGTCTGACGGGCACTGCGTGAGTATTATCCCGTTTGAACAACACATCATATTTCTGTGCCAAGAATGGTAAAAGAACGGGTCCAACGACATTCTGCACGTCGCCTCAAGAAACACCGAAGAAGGTGAAAAGCGGCAGCTTATCGCGCCGCAAACTACACTACTGGTCATTAAAATTGCTACACCACGAAGATGAAGTGCTACAGACGCGAAATTTTACCGACAGGAAGAAGATGCTGTGATATGCAAATGATTAGTTTTTCAGAGCTTTCACACAAGGTTGGCGCCGATGGCGACACCTACAACGTGCTGACATGAGGAAAGTTCCCAACCGATTTCTCATGCAAAAGGTCGGATTGTAGCCTATCGCGATCGCGATTTATCCTATCGCGACATTGCTGCTCGCGTTGGTCGAGATCCAATGACTGTTAGCAGAATATGGAATCAGTGGGTTCAGGAGGGTAATACAGAACGCCGTGCTGGATCCCAACGGCCTCGTATCACTAGCAGTCGAGATGACAGGCATCATATCCGCATGGCTGTAACGGATCGTGCAGTCACGTCTCGATCCCTGAGTCAACACATGGGGACTTTTGCAGAACAACAACCATCTGCACGAACAGTTCGACGACGTTTTGCAGCAGCATGGACTATTAGCTCGGAGACCACGGCTGCGGTTACCCTCGACGCTGTATCAAAGACAGGAGCGCCTGCAATGGTGTATTCAACGACGAACCTGGGTGCACGAATGGCAAAACGTCATTTTTTCGGATGAATCCAAGTTGTGTTTACAGCATCATGATGGTTGCATCCGTGTTTGGCGACATCGCGGTGAACGCACGTTGGAAGCGTGTATTCGTCATCGCCATACTGGCGTATCACCCGCCGTGATGGTATGGGGTGCCATTGGTTACACGTCTCGGTCACCCGTTGTTCACATTGGCGGCACTTTGAACAGTGGACGTTATATTTCAGATGTGTTACGTCCCGCGGCTCTACCCTTCATTCGATCCCTGTGAAACCCTGCATTTCATCAGGATAATGCACGACCGCATGTTGCAGGTCCTGTACGGGCCTTTCTGAATACAGAAAATATCCGAATGCTGCCCTGGCCAGCACATTCTCCAGATCTCTCGCCAATTGAAAACGTCTGGTCAATGGTGGCCGAGCAACTGGCTCGTCACAATACGCCAGTCACTACTCTTGATGAACTTTGGTATCGTGTTGAAGCTGCATGGGCAGCTGTACCTGTACACGCCTTCCAAGCTCTGTTTGACTCAATGCCCAGGCGTGTCAAGGCCGTTATTACGGCCAGAGGTGGTTGTTCTGGGTACTGATTTCTCAGGATCTATGCACGCAAATTGCGTGAAAATGTAATCACATGTCAGTTCTAGTATAATATATTTGTCCAGTGAATACCCGTTTATCACCTGCATTTCTTCTTGGTGTAGCAATTTTAATGGCCAGTAGTGTATAACGTCTGGAGTGGAGCCAGTGTGTTTTGGACGAATGCACTCTACGAGACAGCGGAAACGACCATCACTTGCGTGCAGGCAGAATCTGCTTTCTTGCTGAACACTACGGTGCGCCATCCATCTTCCAAGTGATATTCTGGTAGCTCCAGTCGAGCCGTGCACATCGGTGCCGTGGCCTTAGTGGAAGACGAGCTAGAGGTGTGCGTGCCCGCAGTCCCATTGTTCGTCACTGGTTCGCAAATTTCACGTTGACCCATGTGGACTCACAATACCTCTTATCTGTGCTGTGGTAGCGCCACGGTGTGCTTCTGCTGCCCTTTACAGTCGGACAAGCCTGGCGGGCGCCTCACTGCGCGTCCGTGTCCGCTTCTCAATGATTACTTCACTGATTTACGGAAGTCATAATCGAAGGAAAAAGACTGAAGACTTTCTTTGTTATCTGCTCTGCCGGAAAAAAATTGGTGGAACTTTTTAGAGGTTTCCTATTAACTCAAGACGATCCCGCCACTCGGAAGGCCACAAATTGATCCCTTTTTCTAATTCATTCAGTTGGTAACGTAGGTTTAGAAAATACTATTCAACGGTGTTAAATTCATCAAATTAATCTAGTAATTCTGGACTAATTACAATATTTAGAACTTAGGATTTGTGTAATTTGAACATGAAACGGATTACTGTCTTGTGCAAAACTTCGTGATTTCGTACCCAACTACGGAAATGTCATTAAGGGAAGAATGTGTGTTTCACTGTTGCGACAACGGTACAAATTGGCACAGAGAAAATTTATCTTCATTCTGTTAGTTTCGATCACGTGTAATGATTGCTCGTGAGTTTGAAAAAAAAAATCTTTCACGAAACATGAGAAACTAGAGGTTTAAAATGGTTCAAATGGCTCTGAGCACTATGCGACTTAACTTCTGAGGTCATCAGTCGCCTAGAACTTAGAACTAATTAAACCTAACTAACCTAAGGACATCACACACGTCCATGCCCGAGGCAGGATTTGAAGCTGCGACCGTAGCGGTCGCTCGGTTCCAGACTGTAGCGCCTAGAACCGCACGGCCACTCCGGCCGGCGAGAAACAAGAGGTGCTATTTGTTTATGGGCAATGCAGAAGTAAAGCGAAAAATTCAGCCGTACAAACGATGGTACCCTGTCAGACAAACAAAAATGATAATTCAACGAATGTGCAAAATGTTGTTATTGGAATTACACTGAAATACTACGCAGAAAGTATGGAACAGGCCTATAACGAACGGAGAGTGCGTAATACATGTTATGGCGATATTGGGTAATCGTATTCAGATATTGGCTCCAGAAAAATTCCGAATGCCTCTAGAAATTACGAGTATCTCTAGAATAGCTCGTTGTTCCAATTTTTCGCGCAAATAACGTCCATCACAGTCATGACACACATCACCGGCAGAATAACCAGTAGGATTGCAGAATATACATGTAATTCTTTCGCTGATTCTGATGCATAAGTACTATAGTTTCATTCCTCAAAGAACTCTCTTTAGCAATGAGACTATTTTTACAAATCTTGGAAATTTGATCGTCAGAAATATGCATTATTAGACCCCAGAGAATCTTGACTGGCCGAGTCGGGTCGAATATCAAAGGTAGTGCAGTCTGGGGTGATTGGATACAACGTGATTGATCCTTACGTCATTGAAGTAAAGGTAAAATTTAATACCTTCCCTCCTAGAGGGCGGGCCGGAGTGGCCGTGCGGTTCTAGGCGCTGCAGTCTGCAGCCGAGCGACCGCTACGGTCGCAGGTTCCAATCCTGCCTCGGGCATGAATGTGTGTGATGTCCTAAGGTTAGTTAGGTTTAATTAGTTCTAAGTTCTAGACGACTGATAACTTCAGAAGTTAAGTCGCATGGTACTCAGAGCCATTTGAACCTCCTAGAGGAAATACCACCTAAAAGATTAGGGATGTTCAAATGTAATGCAACTCCTTTTTTCTCGCTCAATTTCAGTTTAAAAAATGCAGAATTTGTTGTGGAACATCGAGGAATATGGGACTTAACATCTATGGTCATCAGTCCCCTAGAACTTAGAACTACTTAAACCTAACTAACCTAAGGACAGCACACAACACCCAGTCATCACGAGGAATATTCCCACTTCAGGCCGTACAGCAACATGAAGTTCCGACTGGCAGCAGACCTGTACGTAGTCTTCAGACTGACATCTGTAACGGGGTTGCTATCCTAGCAGACAGCTGTCATTGAGTTTCTTTTGGCGGAAAACCAGAGTGTCACAAATATCCATAGGCTCTTGTTGGGTGTCTACGGAGACTTGGTAGTTAACAGAAACACGATGTTTCCTTGGAAGTCTGTCATCATGGCAACAAGCTCCCGCAAACCTGTCCGATCTCCTGCATGTCAGCCGACAGCACTCATGCAAGTTGAAACATGCCGACAATCTCATTCGACCTGACCGACGGATCACAATCAAACACCTTGCTAATCAATTGGACGTCATTTTTCGTAGTGCTCCCACACTCGTCCATCAAACGCGGGTCCCTCGCCGCCTAAGAGAAAACCATAAAGAGTAACAAAGGACCGTCTTTGGGGAACTGCTTGATGGTTACAAGGCTGAGGGTGACACTTTTTTGTCGAAAATCGTCATAGGTAATGAAACATGAGTCCATCACCTCGAGCCGGAAACGAAACGGCAATCCACGGAGTGGCAACACACCACCTGTCCTCCGAAGAAAAGTTCAAAGCCGCACCGTGAGCCAGTAAAGTCATGACAACGGTTTTTTGGGAATCTGATGGGATTATTCTGTTTCATGTTCCCTCTCATGGTACAGCGATCCGACCGGTATTGTATTCCGCTACCCACAGGATGTACCCGTGGTCTAGGGGTAGCGTCTTTGATTCATAATCAAAACGTATTCGGTCCCGGGTTCGATTCCCGCCACTAAAAAGTCAGCCTCATTCTGCCAACGACCTTGTCAAAGAGGGCGGAGGAGCGGATAGAGGTTCAGGGAACTCTCTTGTCCTAGGGGTGGGAAATTGCCCCTAAAGGCGGAAGAATCAGCAATGATCAACGACATGAGGATGCAGAAGGCAATGGAAACCACTGCATTAAAGACACCTAACTTGTATCCACAGGACATGTGGCCTGTAATTGAAGAAGTGTCATGATGATCTCTCCATTGGCAGAAGATTCCGGAATAGTCCCCCATTCGGATCTCCGGGAGGGGACTGCCAAGGGGGAGGTTACCATCAGAAAAGGATTGAATAATCTACGAAAGGATAAATTTCTACGAGTCGGGGCGTGGAATGTCAGAAGCTTGAACGTGGTAGGGAAACTAGAAAATCTGAAAAGGGAAATGCAAAGGCTCAATCTAGATATAGTAGGGGCCAGTGAAGTGAAGTGGAAGGAAGACAAGGATTTATGGTCAGATGAGTATCGGGTAATATCAACAGCAGCAGAAAATGGTATAACAGGTGTAGGATTCGTTATGAATAGGAAGGTAGGGCAGAGGGTGTGTTACTGTGAACAGTTCAGTGACCGGGTTGTTCTAATCAGGATCGACAGCAGACCAACACCGACAACGATAGTTCAGGTATACATGCCGACGTCGCAAGCTGAAGATGAACGGATAGAGAAAGTGTATGAGGATATTGAAAGGGTAATGCAGTATGTAAAGGGGGACGAAAAGCTAATAGTCATGGGCGACTGGAATGCTGTTGTAGGGGAAGGAGTAGAAGAAAAAGTTACAGGAGAATATGGGCTTGGGACAAGGAATGAAAGAGGAAAAAGACCAATTGAGTTCTGTAACAAGTTTCAGCTAGTAATAGCGAATACCCTGTTCAAGAATCACAAGAGGAGGAGGTATACTTGGAAAAGGCCGGGAGATACGGGAATATTTCAATTAGATTACATCGTGGTCAGACAGAGATTCCGAAATCAGATATTGGATTGTAAGACGTACCCAGGAGCAGATATAGACTCAGATCACAATATAGTAGTGATGAAGAGTAGGCTGAAGTTCAAGACATTAGTCAGGAAGAATCAATACGCAAAGATGTGGAATACGGAAGTACTAAGGAATGACAAGATACGTTTGAAGTCCTCTAACGCTATAGATACAGCAATAAGGAATAGCGCAGTAGGCAGTACAGTTGAAGAGGAATGGACATCTCTAAAAAGGGCAATCACAGATGGTGGGAAGGAAAACATAGGTACAAAGAAGGTAGCTGCGAAGAAACCACGGGTAACAGAAGAAATACTTCAGTTGATTGATGAAAGGAGGAAGTACAAACATGTTCCTGAAAAATCAAAAATACAGAACTACAAGTCGTTGAGGAATGAAATAAATAGGAAGTGCAGGGAAGCTAAGACGAAATGGCTGCAGGAAAAATGTGAAGACATCGAAAAAGATATGATTGTCGGAAGGACAGACTCAGCATACAGGAAAGTCAAAACAACCTTTGGTGACATTAAAAGCAACGATGGTAACATTAAGAGTGAAACGGGAATTCCACTGTTAAATGCAGAGGAGAGAGCAGATAGGTGGAAAGCATACATTGAAAGCCTCTATGAGGGTGAAGATTTGTCTGATGTGATAGAAGAAGAAACAGGAATCGGTTTAGAGGAGATATCCAGTATTAGAATCGGAATTTAAAAGAGCTTTGGAGGACTTTCGGTCAAATAAGGCAGAAGGGATAGATAACATTCCACCAGAATTTCTAAAATCATTGGGGGAAGTGGCAACAAAACGACTATTCACATTGGTGTGTAGAATATATGAGTCTGACGATATACCATCTGACTTTCGGAAAAGCATCATCCACACAATTCCGAAGACGGAAACGGCTGACAAGTGCGAGAATTATCGCACAATCAGCTTAACAGCTCATGCATCGAAGTTGCTTAGAAGAATAATATACAGAAGAATGGAAAAGAAAATTGAGAATGCGCTAGGTAACGATCAGTTGGGCTTTAGGAAAAGTAAAGGGACGAGAGAGGCAATTCTGACGTTACGGCTAATAATGGAAGCAAGGCTAAAGAAAAATCAAGACACTTTCATAGGATTTGTCGACCTGTAAAAAGCGTTCGACAATATAAAATGGTGCAAGCTGTTCGAGATTCTGAAAAAAGTAGGGGTAAGCTATAGGGAGAGACGGGTCATATACAATATGTACAGCAACCAAGAGGGAATAATAAGAGTGGACGATCAAGAACGAAGTGCTCGTATTAAGAAGGGTGTAAGACAAGGCTGTAGCCTTTCGCCCCTACTCTTCAATCTGTACATCGAGGTAGCAATGATGGAAATAAAAGAAAGGTTCAGGAGTGGAATTAAAATGCAAGGTGAAAGGATATCAATGATACGATTCGCTGATGACATTGCTATCCTGAGTGAAAGTGAAGAAAAATTAAATGATCTGCTGAACGGAATGAACAGTCTAGTGAGTACACAGTATGGTTTGAGAGTAAATCGGAGAAAGACGAAGGTAATGAGAAGTAGTAGAAATGAGAACAGCGAGAAACTTAACATCAGGATTGATGGTCACGAAGTCAATGAAGTTAAGGAATTCTGCTACCTAGGCAGTAAAATGACCAATGACGGACGGAGCAAAAAGCAGACTCGCTACGGCAAAAAAGGCATTTCTGGCCAAGAGAAGGCTACTAATGTCAAATACCGGCCTTAATTTGAGGAAGAAATTTCTGTGGATGTACGTCTGGAGTACAGCATTGTATGGTAGTGAAACATGGACTGTGGGAAAACCGGAAGAGAAGAGAATCGAAGCATTTGAGATGTGGTGCTACAGATGAATGTTGAAAGTTAGGTGGACTGATAAGGTAAGGAATGAGGAGGTTCTACGCAGAATCGGAGAGAAAAGGAATATGTGGAAAACACTGATAAGCAGAAGGGACAGGATGATAGGACATCTGCTAAGACATGAGGGAATGACTTCCATGGTACTAGAGGGAGCTCTAGAGGGCAAAAACTGTAGAGGAAGGCAGAGATTGGAATACGTCAAGCAAATAATTGAGGGCGTAGGTTGCAAGTGCTACTCTGAGATGAAGAGGTTAGCACAGGAAAGGAATGCGTGGCGGGCCGCATCAAACCAGTCAGTAGACTGATGAAAAAAAAAAAAAAAAAAAAAAAAAAAACAGCACAGGAATGTGAAGAAACGACTACAGCGTATTCGTCACCACAAAAGTTCAAACGAGCTTCTGATTCCCCATGAGTACACAAGGCCTCATAGAAGTCGGCACACCCGACAGGAGCTCACAAAACTTCATTGGACTGGTCTTTCTCATCCACCCTAGATGCAGAACCTATCACGCTCCATCTGTTTGGCGCAGTGATGGATGCACTTCACAGGCAGCAGTATGGGGATGATGACGAGGTTACTGATGCAGCACGACATATGCTCCGATATCGACCAGTAGAGTGGTACAATACGGTCATAAAGGTCCATCCCGCAAGGTGGCGGAAGGCTGAACGAAAATTAAATTGAAAAATAGGATTTTGTAACCAAAAGAGTGGAAAACATGATATATTGGAACCCTGAATAAAATCCAAGATGCTTCCAGAAAAACAAAGTGTTGCATTACTTATTGAAAGCCCCTCGTACATAGAAGTAAATGGTACTAGCACAATGAGTGGACGGCCCATTACTCGCCAATGGCTAGGAAATTGGTCACCGACGTCTTTCCTGGTCACTGGGTGGTAGATGAAGGCATTATTAATTCGCTTGCACGTTAACCACATTTGACGCTCTTAGAGGGTCTGGGATATATTAAAAGGTGAAATCTATGCACAAGACCCGAGAGCATTTCTGACATCACGTTGTTTTTTTTCCATATTCACTTTTTTACTTTCGTTTCTAATACAAAACTCGGAGAATGAACATCCGGGCAATGTCAGGTTTGTCAGCTAGTTATGTACTATGACCGAGAGGGAGCAGTAGGAATGGAAGATCAAGAACAACGTGCCAGGATTAAAAAGGGATGCAATATTTCTCATTTATGATTTTACCTACAGGATTACTAGTTAAGTATGTCTGGGGTTTCAGTAGATGTCTAGGCATAAACTACAAGATAAACGAATAAAATAATACGTACTTGTGGATAGAGCATTTCTCCAAATTTCGAATCGTCGTACGCGTCGTGGCGTAGTTTCACAAGGTGGCAAATGTGTCACAAATTGCAGACGATCGATATTGCCCTTTGAATTAGTCCGCGCCTGCAGATAGGCAACCGAGTAAACAGTACTCTGCTGCAGCCTGCTGTCGCTCTTTCACAGGCAATTCGTGTCAGCAACTTCAATTAATTGCATGTACGTATTGACATTTGGTGGGCCACAAGCGTTGCTCCTATTGATCACTTGAGTTTAAAACATAGAGAGATGGCGTGTTCAGTGTTATGTGCTGTTTTCTGCGTATCTTATAGTTTTCACGTAGTCGTTTTTGAAACCCTGGCGGCTCTACTGAATAACCCTGTATACATCTAAAAAGTAATAACTAAAGTAAAGCACGCCCTATTGATCGATAGTAAGCCAAAGAAAGGTGAATGCAATTAGGAACTACAGAAATGAGACTGGTGGTGCAATAACGTCAAACTTAGGAGACGTAAGATAGACGAAGTGAAGGAACTCTGCTAGCTCGGAAGCAAAATAACTTATGGCGGATGAAGCAAGAAAGAGACTAACAGAGTCTAAGAATGCATTTCTGGATAAAAGAAGCCTACCAGCGTGAAACAACGGTCTCAATTTGAGGGAGAAACCTGTCAGAATATATATTTTCAACACTATTTTCTATAGAAGTGAAAAGCTCAAAATCTCAATGTTTGAGATGTGGTGCTACGAAACCATGTTGAAAATTGTGCGGACTGGTAAGATAAGAAGTGAGCAGTTTGCTCACAGACTCGACGAGGGAAGGAGCATGTGGAAAACTCTGATGAGAACAAGGGACATAATTTAGGACGGATGTTAAGCAATCAGTGAATAGCTGCAATAGTACTTCAGGGAGTGGTAGAGGGTCAAAACTCCAGAAGTAGGTAGAAACTGGGAAATATACAACAAGTAGCTGAGGATATAATGCTACTCTGCTGAGGAGGTTGGCACAAAAGAAGAAGTAATGTCCAATCACATTAAACCGTTCACCAACTGAAGACAAAAAACGAACCTATGTACACAACATGAGGTCCCTTGCGAAGTGCAGATGTACCGGCTCAGAACCCTACAGGGTGTTTCGCAGGGTTTTGATGATTTCAAATTTGAATTACGCACAAAATAATCACGAAAGAAACTTGAATATTTTACACAAGGTACAACATGTATTCGGATCTACTTATGAAATACTACATCGGACAAATTAAAACCATTTGTGGGAACAAAATACTCGAGGCATTTCACTCAGTTTTTGCACAAAGCTTTTATAACTGCTGGAGGAATTCTGGAAATATCATCGGGAATTCGATCTTTTAACTGTTTCAAGCTTCTCGACCGGCCGGAGTACATTCTCGCCTTCAAATAAGCGCATAGGTAAAAGCATGCCACCGTTAAATAGGGCGAGTGAGGTGGTTATTGGACACAACCCACTTTTGAAAACTATGCGATTACCAGACGCTTCAGAAAAATTTGTAAGGTCTTGGTCGACGTGTGGCATGTTCCGCGACTGGAGGTGTTTTCGTAATGAACGACGAGGGCTTGCCTACAAACTGTTGCGCACGCGTTCGATGTTCTCGAGAGTTCGGACCGTTTTCCGAGGGTCGAGTGACTTTCGACTCGATGCACTGGCAGTTGCACGAGCAAAAATTGAACTGAAATACTGTCGAAAGACGCGCTGCACTCGCACGACAGATTCGTCGTAGCGTAAATACCACTCCACATGACACACGATATTGCTTTCACCCGTACTGCATAATTGCTGACCTTTATATGGGATGAAACTTGACAGTGCGCACTACTAACAGACGGTGCCACATTCGCTGTATCGCGCACGTTATTCAAATTTAAAGCCGTCAAAACATTGTGAAACACCCTGTATAAACTACCACGGGTGTTTGTCTCCATCCTGACAATAGCACTCGAAGAGAAAGAAAATGGAACAATGAGTTTAACGTCCGTCTACGTCAACGCGAGAGAGGGAGCACAAGCTCGGTTGGTGTCAAAGGTGAGGAAGGGAATCGGTCATGTCCTTTCAAAGGAATCATCCCGGCATTTACCTGGAGGGATTTAGGGAAATCAAGGAAACCCTAAATCCAGATGGCCGGACGCGAGTTTCAATCGTCACCCTCCCGAAAGCGAGTCCAGTGTGCTAACCACCGCGGTCATCTTGCTCAGTCGCTAGAAAAGAATTTTACAGACTCTGATGTACTGTTTGCCTTTAGCATCGCAATTTTACACAGGGTCTTAACCTGATCATCATTACTTACAGTGTTGTCCTTAGTGCTGCCAGTGCGCTAGGGACGAGCGATATTAAAATCAGTTATTATAATAAACATTTTCCTGATTCGTACCTATCGACCTCGTTAAAATATTATTTGAGTGGAGTCACTGACAAAACAGCTAATTTTCGCCATTCAACTCTATTTTTGGAAACTGATAAGATACCTGTTCCATTTTTAATACTAAAGCGAATCAGAAGCATACGTGCTTTGTCATTTCAATATTCTCAGAATTTGGCACTGCGTACTATTAGAGACACAAAGCTCCGTGCTAACACGATTTTACTCGCACATCTGCAGGGTATTTGGGACTCACTGATATCTAGCGAGTAAAGCACTATTCGCGGCTGAGATGTAATATTTTCTCCGGTAACAGTTAATAGGACTTGACACTGTCGAATGGCTTGTCATTTCACGGTGCAGCCGGGTCACCTTTCCCTCGTAAAAACCATGATACATGTGCAACTACAAGTGTTTCGTGCACTCTTGTGAGCACTCTTGCATTGGAATATAATTCAAGCGGTATATAACGCTGGTTAATCAATCTTACAGTTAGTAATGTGAGTAGATAGTTTATTTTTTAAATGTGAGTCTGATGAAGGAATCGTAACTACGTAGTTTAATATCTTTGTTAAAGAACACATCATCATTTTTTTATCTCATAAAGCAGTAACGTGAACATTTTATGTGGATCCCATTAAGTAATAACAGGGTTTGAGAACTAGTTACTTGATTGGAAGTGGAACATCTTAGTGTATTATTCGTACTTTATAGTTTAGAGACTCTCTACAGTACACTAACAGGCCGACTGCACAAATGATTGCCTTATCTTTCCCCTATGTCTTGTGAAATTACAGTCGATGTATATGAAAATTTTCACTAGAAAGAAACGTTGTTTTGGAAAGCAGGTAGATGACAAAGACCACTTAATAGCATCTGATACATGATAACAGATGTTTGCAAAAGTGAAGTATCGTGCGTTGTACAAATTCTTCTTAAAAAGAAAAAAATATTAATCTTTCATCTCTTTTCAAGTCTACCTGGAAAAGAAGCAACATGTAATTAAAATCTATGACAGATTGTAAGCGAATGTGGAAGATGTGTGGGACGATAATGGGAAGATTTATAGCGTCTTCTAGTTACTGAAAATTCTGAACGTAAAATAAGCCGTAATACAGAACAGTTTAGAAGCCTCTTTGATCTAAAAGTGATCTTCACCAAAATCTGACACCCTAGGACAGCAGTTTAAAATTGCGCTGTAACTGGTACTTAATGTGTAGCATTACAGTTGTTTGGACATCATATGTCCTGTTTAAGAAGAATCACTGCCCTGAACGATTAAAAGTGGTACGCTGTCCAAGAATTCGAACCCAGATCATATCCTTTCATTGAAATCACTCTAAGAATTCAAACCTCAGAGAACGTCTATGCATCAGGCTGCGCTACAAGCCACACGACATTCGCAGTACTGCAGAGCAGAAACCGCCACAGTAAGAAAATTTCATCACGAAGGCACATATAATGGCGGCAACAACAGCATTAGTCGCACTCGAGAACTGAGATGTGGTTATTGGCCTACTGATGAATCAGTTTGAATGTTCCTGTCATTACTACCCTGGACGATTGCTGTGCTATCTATCCGGCCACTTTTAACTAATTAATTTCTGGAGGCAGCTGCATGTTTAAGAGAAGTAGGCTATTTCTCCGTACCACATTTGGCATCACATGCAGGACTTAACACTGATCTGCTGTTTCTAAACGAATGTACAATTTTAACACTTCCTACTACAGTTAAACGACGAAGTGGAGGACCATAATCCCATCATTCACAAGATATTTCAACATGTAACTTTACCAGTCGACCATACGTACTAAAGGTAAACCATAAAATTCCCAATAACAATAATAAAGAGGAATTACAATGAAGAATTCACTTTTCTCGATGATTTCTCAGAAGAAAAGCAAGAAATTACTGTGTTCACCACTTCCAGAGTCCCATCGTTTTACCTGTAGCTTTTGAAATTCAATTGAAAGAAGTAAATAGAAACTTCACTCTTTCCTGGAGATTCAGTAAAGTAAAATGCTTTATCGACAGTATCTTCCGCACTTCCCCCTGCAACGGAACGGCCTATAGTTCATTTGTTACACCGGTGAAATTTCCGCTGGTTTAAGCATACCCACGACGTTTACTTTTGTATTTCATTAACTGTAAAGAGCACCGTCAGTCATCAGAGTACTTTACATTCCTTTCTCGACAACACAGTCCTGGAGCACAAATAGTCATTAATGAAATGATATTCCTTGAGAATGGATCTAATATGCTGGAGCAAGTCACAATTGACATTGCCTGACAGAGTAAGAATGAAGAACCCATAAGACGTGGTCCGATGCCAAAGTAAAGTGTACAAGTGCACACCATCGGTGGGCAAGCAAATGAAAAGAGTTGCAGTTCCCTGTGACAGATACAACGCGCACCAGAGTGCATTAGCGCGTAGCAACAATATGTGTTGCTTGTATTAATTTTCCATCATCTTCAGACCACTCTGGAACAGACAGCACGTTTGTTTCAGAGAGGCCTAATGATAGTAGATTGTATCACTGAAATCTGCTCCACTTAAAAATAACACAGCTGATGGTGCTATTTATGCTACACATTAATAAAACTGTTGCTTTCAGTAAAATTCTTCTGGGTTTGAGGCCGCATTGAGTTAGCAATACACCCTGAGGAAGGCCCCTTGCAACAGTCGCCGAAACGTAGGAATTTTGTAGATGACAATGGGGCCTCAAACCCAGAAGAATTTTACGGACTGCGACAACGGCCGCAGATGCCTACGTTTACATAAAACAGTTGCTGTCCAATTATCTACTAAAAGCTGGATATAGAAAAATTAGAGTGCATTGGTGTTCTTTATATTTTGTGTTGTTACCTCGATTGGTAATGTATGTGAGGGATCTGAATATGAAGGACACGGAGATGCGCGTACATGCGTGCGACGGAGTCTGAAAGGGGACTCGTTGTGGGTTTCCATTTGTTCGGCGGGTCGAACTGTGCAATATCCAGACTCGTGGGGCACTGGGATGTGACAGAGACCGTTTTTGAACTGTTGGGAACTTGAAGACAGGCGTATCCATCCTCTAGGTTCCGGTCAACCATAACTGACCACCACAAGGAAGGGTCGTCGTATTGTGTGTGCAGCCCGCGCATCCTAACACCTTCACATCAGCGCCTGCCATCCGAAAATACATTCTGTGTCAACATGCAACACTGGCTGGAGACTACTAGCAGTCGGACTAGGAAGTTACTATGTCGTTCAAAAGCTGTCTCTAAGACCACAACACAATCGGCTGTGTTGCAGTGTTGCATTTAGGGAAAGCGTTGACTGCTAAGAATGGCTTCGCATTGTGTTCACTGATGCACTGTCACAGGTGCCCATCGTGGGCTGGTATGACTGCGACCTATGCCTCCAGTGTTTTGGAGAGGCGCAGCGATGTTACCCATGGCGTCATCGTGTTGGGAGTCATCGGGTGTGACATCAGGTCACCGCTGGTAGTGACTGACAGATAAGGAGGTGCAGTAGTTTGCACACTGAACTCGAATTCGAGAGGGCAACGGTTCAAATCCACAGTCGGCCTCCAAGATTTAGATGCTCCGTGATTTCCCTAAAACACTGCAGGCAAATTCCGATATGGTTGCTTTGAAATGAGATGCCGGTTTCCTTACCCAACCTCAAAACAGTCGGAGCTTGTGCTCCGTCTCTAATGACCTCGATATCGACGGGACGTTAAACCCTAGACTTTTTTCGGTTCTTGGTAGTGACTGAGGGAGCTCTGATGGCACAATGGTAACATACGAACGTCCAACATCGACGTGCGTTAATTCTCACGCAACGTATCATTTTCTCATTTTTCAACAGGATACGGTACTTGTCTCTACGAAGTTTCTGCTTGGTTCAGAAGCTGGTATAAGGAGGGCTTCCCAACCACATCATTGCATGCATCAACGCCAGATGGGTGCAAGTACTGGTAAGTAGGCTCATACTCGATATTGCAACCACTGGAATATTATCACATACCATCTCAACCCGCGACGTTGACGTCCGAACATTCTGCGTGATATTGAGATATCCCATCTCCAGATTCGTCCCCAGCAGGAAGTGTGTAGGACAAGCTAGGAAACATCAAGTTTCGTTTCGTTTTATCCTCACTGTTTGGACATCTCATTTTCACGATCAGAGAGCGCAACATGGTTGTGCCTGTGAAGTGCTGATAACCCCGTCTGGGTGTTTCAGTTCTTCTGTCAGGCCGTGTATGTCAGCCAAATTTTTCATTGGTGGAAATCTCTTCCCCTACAGAAGGTACTACTTTCGAATTTTCATCCGTTATTTCATTTATTAATTCCATATTATGTCTTTACTACCACTAGAGTCTAGTAAACTTCCCTATGTCCTTGAATAACATTCTTTACCTCCTTCATGAAGGGTTTAAGTGAAATGTTTCGGTACTTGGTCCGCACTTTAAAATTCATAGAGTCAAATAAGTAAATGGTAGCATACAAAACACCAGCCTGTTACGTATTGGTTATCCAGCATCATGTACTGATGTTAATGACTTTCGCTCAATCAGCAGAAAGTAAATACTTTCGTTGGAGACTTGAGTTTGTCCCTTCAAATAAGCAATCTATTGTACTGTGCCCCGCGGTTGTATTCTCACCCCAGCCATCTGGTATTTACGGAAAGTTCATTTCACGCTTGTTGCGTCTGCATCTTCCCGCGCCTTCCCTTCTCCACCCCGCTAGCTCGTTCCGTTTGCTCCCCTACCCATAACAATATTCCGTTACACAACTCACGTTCACATCCCTAAATTTTATTCCCTCTTGCCTGAATAGAAACACCTTATTTTCGACGTTTATCTTGATGATATTCGTGAACGTATACGGTTTTTCTCACCACCCATCGGTTTCTTTACATTTCCTCATCCCCTTCTCTCACTCCCCAATCCTCCAAATCCTCCTATTCACATACACAAACACATATATATGCACCCATACAGAGAGTCCCGCACACCGTTTCATATTTTTCCTGTGGTCCGGCCCTCTGAATTGCCCCCGCTCCCTGTTTTCTCATTCTTTATCATATATGTAGTATGTCTTGTCGATAGCTTTCCGTGTGAACACAGAGAATATTAATATCCCCAAATCCCCAACCCATGCTGCAAAAGTCCCGTTTGATGTGACAGGGCACCACAAGAGTGCTGAGCAAAATTCTGTATCCCAGAATGTAATACAATTTTCATTGTGTGCGCTTACGTTTCGATACGGGAAGAAAATGAGAAATTTCGCGGAAAAATAAAAAAAAGGTATATTTCTGCAGGAACATTACACTTTTTAAATCCCCATAAATGACACTGACGTAGCTATTCACGTATAAGAAGCATACTTACATATCTGTTACGATCAGTAGCATTATTAAGCGAACATCACTGACTGCTTAATCCCAGTGCTACATGGTTTTCGCTTATCACGCCAAGTTGCTTTGTCATGTAATTTAATGCAGTCTTCCAACAATAAACTAAATAATGTGGAAGTTTAGGGATTTGTGTTGATGATCACTTACGTTTTCGTTGTGTATACCCATGTGTTCATAGGCCACGTTCTTTTAGATCGAAAAAAACTGTATTTTAGACGTCCAAAATTACTCATGTTGGCTATTTAAAACCTAAAGTAGGTCCTAAAAAGTATTGCTCAGAAAGATTAAAAATCATGTAAAATAAACAGTGTTGACATATGAGCATATTACTATTAATTGAAAAAACAGAGAAAATGACAATATACACAGCCCCAAAATACAGCAAACATTATACTACATTAATGTTCAAATTGATCCCAGACTTTTTAGTTTTTCCAAGATAAAAAAAGATAAAAATACTGTTTAAAAAGCATACAATCATTTGTGTAAATAAATGCAATATATTTCCTGTACATGTAAATGCCAGGTAAATTACAGGTTTCAAATATTGAGGCCATAGGTACTACAGCGTAAAGTTGAGCGCCGGCACGTGTAGTGTCCCTTTTGCAATATTCACCATTATCGAGGTGAAACATAAATAAAAATGACTGTATGTGACTCCAAATGAATTGCAAACATCGATTTATCTGCGAAAGGTAATAACACTAACTGTAAAAATATACAATATAGATCGAGATATGCAGAAAAGACATTATTTTTATTGTATGAGATTATAATGTGTAAGTAATTAAAAAGAAATATTATCTTAGTAAGAGTATAAAATACAATGCAATGCTCATTCTTCTGTCTAGTCTGTTTTGTTCTGTCCGTTCTGGTGTTAGCTGGAATAAGGTACGCAAGCTATTGTGCTGCGCTAGCATTTGTTTCTGTCGTAACGTAATTGCAAATATTTAATGGTGTAAACTGTGTCCTAGTAAGAATACATTAGTATAAAGTGATCTCTGAATGTTACTTCAAGAACCTACGGCACATTTATCTTATGAAAAGAATATTTAATGAAAATTATTTAGCATGTTTCAGGTCCTGCGGAGCGAGTAACACTGATCTCTGACTGTTAACAATTAGCCGCCATTACGCGGTACATCTAAAAATATTTTTTCACAGCACAATGTCTGATAGCCGGAGCGGAAGAAATTATATAAAAATATTCAGTGAGATTAATTGAAGGAATCCAGTGAAATAATTTCATTAAAACTTGTCTATTTCCTGTGATAGTGAACTGGAGCTGAGTAATACTACGCTATTGCATTTACAGTAATTTGTAGGGAGCCTGGCGCTCGATAAAACCAGATATAATACGTAATTGGCAACCTACGAAATTCATTATTTTGCTTATTATATCTCTTTTGTACTTGTTTGAAAGCTAAACGTAAAAACTAACTTCACTAAAAATCAGTAACAGATCACGATAAATCAAAGGACAAACAAATTTACTGGGAGAGTGTTTCCTCTAAATAAATAGCATACATTAATTTTTTTAAGAGATATAATACACGCCAATCGGGAACGAGAGAGAAGAGACAGTTGTGAGAAGAAGTCAGGCAATAGCACACTGACTGACCCCATTCCAGCACGACAACGCGACAGCAGTGGCCCCTAGGTGAAGAGGACATCAGCACCACGCCCGACTGGTGGCGGCCCAGTTGAATAGCAGCTTCAAGATTAGCGACTTGGATAGCAGCATCAATGTTAGGCACTTCCATAGCAGTTCAGGGAAAGCTATCGTCAGTCAGAGATCAGCAGACACTGCAAAGACTGACTATTTTCTATGTCACCCATTGCTCGTGAAACATCTGTGTAATTGCCAGAGTTAAGTACTGCAATTTTCTTATTGTGAGAAAATTCATTAATACGACTTGTTTGATTGTCTAGCGAACTGAATACATAGGCTTCCTAGACACTACAAGATTGGCGACGAGGTGAAGGAATACCATAGTGACAACCCAGAGCCTGGTTGCCACAGTTTTGTTTGCTGTGTGCTTTTGTGTTTTACTAGTGCCTTAGGTGTACCACGTCTTCTCTTTGTAGGAGTGTGGTTACACGTTTTAAAGGTGTCTCTTATAGTGTTTCTTCTATTGAATGTTTTCAGAAGGGAATTGCAAAAAATTTCTTTGCTTGTGAGCTTAGTTTCATTGCTTGCGTTGTCTGTTTGTTGCATTTGCCTATTCTAAAATGAGCAACCCACCTCTCCTATCCCGTGCTCAGGCACCTCAGCTGCAATCGATAGATGCAATGCACCCAACACAATGTTTAAGTTTCAGAGAAAATGAAGAGGAATAGATCGAGTGGCTGCTGAAATTAAAGAATTGCAAGATAGCGGAGCTATTGCGCCCATACAAGTTAGTTAATGGGTAAGTCCACTAGGTTTGCTCCCCAAAACTTCTGGTCGTATCCGGCTCAGTGTTGATTCTAAGTCTACAGTTAACCCACAACCTGTGATTGATACTTATCCATTGCCACAACCAGACGATCTCGTGGACGGATTAGGTGCTGGTCCCTATTTCTGAAAAATTAATTTGCGCGACCCATATCTTTAAAGACTACTAGATGAAGAATTTAAAAGCACGGGTGTTGTGAACACTCATTTTGACGTGTTTAAATGTTTGACTTTTACTTTTTGGCAGTGGCTCCGCACCCATCATTTTCCAGTGGTATTTGGAACAGCTGACAGCTCAAGTACCAAACTGTTCAAACTATTTGGACGATATTTGTCATAGGAGGTTGTACACCTGAAGAACGCATTACAAATTTGTGAGCTTTGTTTCGCATGGTATCTGATGCAGTACTAAAGGGTAGACTGGAGAAGAGCAATTTTTTTAAACCTGAGTTGTAGGTCCCTGATCACTTTTAACATACGGAAAATTTTATTAAAACCTGATGCTCCTTGAGCGAGACCCTAGAAAGTTATCGGCCTGATGGGGCCTGGTGGGGCCTGGTAGGGCGCTAAAAGTATGAGGTATATTTATGATTCTTAGCTCATAAAAATGGCTTGTTGGGAGTTGAAAGAAATTGGCGGCGAGCCGATACCTCAGTAAATTTTGCCAGACAGGTCCACAGCCATACAGGGCAGACAGGGCAGTCCCTCATTTAGACAGGTCTCCATCAGAACAATACGTACTGCGCTACCTGACACAGCGCCAGCAGAAGGCCTGAGCTGGGGTGATGGTATGAAGGAACGCGTCTACACAGTGGAGTCGTAAGCCGGAGACTGTATGCAAACCACTGTGTAATAAAAATTCACCTGCTTTCATGTTCGCCAAATATCAAATAGGCCAGTGAACCACTTCCATCGACCTCCTCAGTTGTATAAGAAACCTCTGACATCTGAGAAACGTTTGGAGATAGAATCTTTGTTACACCTCATAGCTAGGACTAAGAAGCTCCAACCGAAAGGCGATTTCAATAAAGATCTTAAAGATTGTGTCTGCTCACTTGTTGCTCTCCCCCATCCGCGAAAACTTAAAAATCCAGTAATTGACGGTTTCTTCTTTTTTCAGGGACGTAGGTTTCTTAACTCTTGTCCTGGTTCGACACACATTTGTGCTGTCATGTGGGAGGGGAGACTTAGCGCCTCTAGAGCTCTGTGATTGTCTCAAGACAGTGTGAAGGCGGTGTCGTTCGTGCACTATGCGGGATAATGGAATTTTTTGCTGGAGGCTCGGGAGTGGAACATTGGTCTGGTAAGCACTTTTGGTTGAAGCTCCGGCATGTGTGGTTGGTACTTGGGACCTGTCCTGAGACTGACCTCACTTGCGAGTACTTTCGACTGGGGAGCCTGTGGTGAAGTTCTTACTGTAACGACAGTGTAACTTCAAATGTCTCGGACTACTCGTTTGCCAGGGGCACACTTATCCGTTTTTGGTTTACCAGGCTTGACGTTTGGTATCATTGTGCGCTCAGTCGTATAAGTGATCCAAATTGGTCGTTGGTAAGACCAGCGAAGGGTTGTGTCACACACTGAAATCTACCGTGATTTCAGGGCTCTGGTAGAGAGTTGCGAACCGTCTGCCTGATCGCTAGACCATGAGGTTTTTGCATTTCTTTTGTGGTCGTGATCGATTGACAGGTGGCGCTTCACGTCTCGCCTCCACCACACACATCTCGCCAGCTCCAAGTTACATCACCGCACGAAGCAAACAGGGTAACGTATGCTGCCGCAGCATTATCAGGGCGTACATATCTCAATCGACACTTGCTCTCAGCTTCATCTATGTAGAGGAACTGTAGTAGATTTGAACAGTCGAAGTCTGTTCGGCGTCAGATCAATTCAGATCGTGTTATCCACGGTTTTAGGGCCTCAGTACTAGACTCACTCCACTAGTTAAACTGTCTCTGCCACCGAGGATCTTTGTCCAGTGTTGTCTTAAATCACCTGATAGTTGTTTATAGTATTCAATCAATATTTGTTTAGCATAATTTATGTCTGTTTATAGAAAAAATAAATGTTGTTAGAACACTAAAATTATTCCAACGTTCTCAATAATTTATATAGTCCCGCCGGAGATACCATAGTCAAGGTGTATATCCTCTTCAGTCACATTTGTTGGCCATACATGACTTGCCAGTTCCTCGCAATTTCACAGAATTGCAGTCAGTCTTAGGGAAAATAAAGTATTATATTCGGTTCATACCGAACGCTGCACATATCGCAGCTCCATTGCATCGCTGGTGTCGTAGAAAGTCCCTTTTGTGTGGACAGATGAGTGCGAAGAAGCTTTTCAAAAACTTAAAGATGCATTGCTCAGTGATCGATGCATGGTTTACTTTGATCCTGACAAACCAGTTGTGTTGCAAGTTGACGCTTCCTCTTATGGAATCGGTGCAGTGCTTTCACACATATTTGGTGATAAAGACACGCTTATTGCTTTCGTATCAAAAGTGTTGTCTAAAGCTCAGTGTAAGTGTTCACAAATAGAGAAAGAGGCCTTGACTATTGTGATTGGTGTCACCAAATTTCGCCACTATTTGTTTGGCAGAAAATCCTACTTTGTAACGGATGACAAGTCATTGCAGTCCTTCTTTCATTCGATGTAGCCAGTTCTTGTACGAACTGCCCAAAAATTGCAGAGATGAGCTTTATTGTCGTCTCAATACCAGTACGAGATTGTGTATCTTCCGAAGGCTCAACGTGGTAATGCAGACGACCTTTCATGTCTTCCGATTGGCTCTGATACAGACTTTGACGCTTCTGCTGCATCTTGTTGCCACATTGATGCTCACGATTCTGATTTGCTTCAATCCTTTCCTCTGAACTACAGTAAAATTGCAGAGGCCACGGTAGCTGATTAAGATTTGAACATTTTGCTAAAATACATTCGCACCTCGTGGCTTCGCTCATTGTAGAGCATAAAGAACTCTGTAGTGCGCCGATACTTTGCACGTCGACATAGCCTCGTTATACAGGAAGGTGTGATTCTTGTTCAAAACGACAGTGGACGGTCACGTGTGTTGATCCCCAAAGCTTTGCACAGAGAAGTGTTGCAGTTGCTTCACCAAGGACACTGGGGTTGTTCGTACGAAACAGTTAGCCCCTTGACACTGTACATGGCGCAGTATGGACACCCAAATAGAACAGATGACGTCACAGTGTCATGTATGTGCGGAAAATCATTTCGCTCCGCCACAAAAATGCTCTTTTTGGCCTAAGTGGCAATCACCATGCCAACGTGTGCACGTAGACTTTGCAGTACCTTTTTCGAACATTCGGTGATTCATTGTGGTAGACTCATACAGCAAGTTTCCTTTTGCTGTGCCAATGAACTCGACTACGACACGTAGCGCAGTTCAGGCTTGTCCTCTATGTTTTGCCTCGAAGGTTTGCATGAAGTTCTAGTGTCCGACAACGACCCTCAGTTCACGTCAAACGAATATGTAACACTACATGAACGCAATTGCATACAGCATCCAACTAGTGCACCGTTCCATTCACAAGTTCAATGGTGAAGCGGAACGTTTTGTCAGAACCTTCAAGTAGCAGATGGCAAAACTTCGCACGACACACACACCAGGAATCAAGCCTTGTAACTGTTTCTCGCCTTCTATCATTCCCATCCACGAGATGGACCATCGCCGGCGGAATTGGTTCACAGCTGCCGCCATCGACCCTGCTCCACCTGCTCCATCCTCCTCAGTATCCGGATCCGAAGAAAGGCAACAAGTATCGCTTCGCGCCGCATGACTTTGTGTTTTTCATGGCTTTTAGCGGCAGCAGACGAGCGCGAGGCGAGATCCTTGGTCAACTTGGTGACATCACAATCAAATTTGCCACTGTCACGTGCACTGTGATCTTTCGGTATCTCTTGCCCCAGATTCACGCATCCTGAGGACAGCGCAGTCACAGCAGTAGCCAGAGGGTGTCATCACGACACCTCGGGACGGCTCCATTTAGACGGAGCGTCCATCTCCTCCGCCTCCTCTCGTCCTACCGATGGAGCAGGACCCACCCACGCCGCAGTAGCCGACACCTTCTTCATCATATGGGCCTCAGGAGGTGGACGCATACTCTTGTGGGTGTTTTCCGGGGGACGTCTTCACCAGAGCGAAGGCCGGATGGCGTGGTACGACCGGTATTCTGACGTCCCCTGCAGCCACAGCTTCCATCAAAGCGCCCACGGTCCTGCCTTTCCCCCCGTTGTCGTGCTCCATATTCGACGACGACGCCCGGTCAGTCGCTTTGGGAGCGGAAGGGGGGGGAGGGCGAGAGGGGGAGGAATAACGATAACGCGACGCCAGCGGCCGCTAGGTGAAGCACAGAAAAACATGGCCTGAAAAAATTGTGCGCAACAGCATACATAATTAGCGGAAAATCCAGCTCCTCTGACGAAAGAGTTCCAATGTAACTGGTGGCGGCCATTTCAATACCAGCTTCAAGATTGGCAACCTGGATAGCAGCGTCAACGTTAGGAACTTCGACAGCAGTTCAGTAAAGACTTGTCAGTTACAGATCAACAGTCACTGTAAAGACTGATTATTTCGTACGTCGCCTTTTGCTTGCGACACATCTGTGTAAATGTCAAAGTTAAGTATTGTAATTTTCCTATTGTAATAAAATTCATTAACACGACTTGTTTGATTGCTTGTCTAGCAAACCGAGTACGCAGGCTTCCTAGACATTACAATAGCCGGATTCACAGTGAATGAAACATTTTCTCTGTTTTCCAGAGAAAAACTATATCGCTTGTCAAGTTAGTCGCTATTAATTTATATGCCAAAAAAAAAAAAAAAAAGAAACTTCTGCATCAACGGATGTGGCAGGGGCGTATTCTCTTTCAGCACTTGTTACACTGGAACTCTTCCGTCAGAGGAGCTGGGTTTTCCGCTAATTATGTATGCTGCTGCGCACAATTCTTTCAGGCCCGTGTACTTCTGCAAAAGTTTATGCATTTTTCCCCTTACTTTTTCTCCCAATTTCTATGGTGCCATTAATTTTCTGTCTAACTTCCACTAATAAAGAAATTATCTCGTAGATAGATTTCTATGAGCCTTCTAATACGGATATGATTCATGCCTTAAAGGTCCCGTTGGACTGAAAGATCTTCGAGTCCGGTAGATTCTCAGTTACCTTGTGGACCGAGGGGAGATGCTTATTGTAGTATTCCTTTCTCTGAATAAAGTTTTATTAAAAATCAAAACTTGAAAAATATCAAAACTCAATGCGTCATTTTAAAAACATTTTAGTTTTGTCCTGCAGGTATGATATTCTCGCATTGCTTGATTTTCCTTCTCATCAAAATTAAACTCAGTAACTGACAAATTATAATAAAAGTGAAAAATTGATTCCAGGTCTCTTAGTATAATTTTAAACAATATTTACAAAATAAACTGCTTCACAAATTCTCTGGTGAAGAAAGATGGGAGAACAAATTCGTAATTCCTATATGGCTGCAAAAACTAAGAAGCATAAAACGTAACAACTAACCTCTATGTTGCATGCTTAACAGAGCATAATTTTTCCATTTGTCGTATAGTGCAGAAACTCTGGCAGCCACAATCTTATATGATTAGACTTTGAACTGGCTGTTCTCAAAATTTTCTTCTGATGAACTATTCACGCACTGGAACTAGATTGGATTTCTGACAATGAACAGGTTACCCTTTATACGCCCATCGATATACTACGTGCTGGTTTGATTTGGCGGGTCGATAACCAAAATTCGATAATGGTCTCCCTTTTTTACACGGACAGTATATATATCCATATATTTTTCATCCGTGCTCATTTCAAGGACTAGGAAAATCCTTCTTTATGGAAACAGGAAGTTGGCCAGGAGTCTATAAGCTATAGATCCTTTTTTTCCCTGAAATATCGCCCTCATTTCTCCCACCTTCGATACTTGGAAGCAATTATAATATTTTAATACTGCAATAATTTTATGTTACATTGAAGGAATTGGTATCTTTTAGGATTTTAAAGCTAAAATAGGTAAAAAAGCTAAAATAGGTAGAAATTCTAGTATGATAAAAAAATTATTACTATTAAATATATCTCAATTCTTTCAATTTAAATCTGTATTTCATACTAGAATGCCGTGTTCCCAGTTTGGCACAGCTTTGCCACAGGAGACAAGAAAGCGGTCGAAAACGTCCGTCTTCTGGTCGGCGCGTGATCGTTGTCAGAAGGAGGCTAGTTTTTGATTAAGCAAAGACTTCTATTATTTGGAAAAGAGCAACCCGGATTTCTTTACGTAATCAGCATGAATTTTATAATTACCTAAGGGACCTTTAACAATGAATAGTAAAAAAAATGCATTTGCAAATGAAATTATTAATAGATGGGGCAGCTATGAGTTGTATAGAAGACAAGGAGCGGCCTTCTGTCTACGACCAGGATGCCGCAGTATTCTCTGCTGTAGTAAAGGCTGTTTGACATTTATAAAAATAATATGGCATGGAGGATAAAAAAGTATAAAGGAAAAGAACAGAATAAGAAGTCTGGTAAACACTAAATATATTCAAACAATTCTCACTAGCAAATTAGGGCTTATTTATAAACAATATAACTTACATAAGTACTTTTCTAACAGTATGGTGCGATCAGATTTCAGCCTGTCCTGTGCTGTCTCCTTGGTTCACGTTTTTGTCACAAATTGCAGTCATTACTTTTCTCCTTTCGTTAAAGACAATTCTTGCACTGTTCAACACCTTCGATAACAATAACTTGCTGATTTACAGTTTCGAACATAAATTACTTTAATTTTATTAATTAATAATGTTGTCTGCACGCTGGCAAGACCGCTCACTTTTTTAACTTAAAGTCGCCTCCTTTACGTTTTCACATTACAAGCAGAAGTAGTACATTAAAATCTGAAGATCTACAGAAGTTTTTTTTTTTTTTTTACTGTCATCTTTTATTTAGATCGAAGCGGAACGACAGTTCAGCTTCTGTTAAAATGTTTCTTTGACTGCGCAATCGATGTATTAGCGTCCGCGCTAGATGCGCATCTTTACAGTTATGTAAATTATACAAAACAAATGTCTTTCAAAGAATATGTCTCATCTTATAAGTTGATCATTTAATATACAGATAGGTGAATGCCTTTCCAAGGGTACTCAAAACTTTCATAGGACGGAAATACCAATAATATTACAAAATGTATTAACGTCCAATAGATGGTGAAAAAGTTTAATTAACCATGAAACGTACAAGGTCATTTGCAGGTAGGAATTCGGGGGAAAGAATGCTACGGTCAAGCAATAACTCGTAGATTCTCACACAAACGAGATGAAAAGTCATTACTGTGAATCCTCATGCACTGGCCATTCAGCTCAGTTCAAAACAAGTCATTTTTTCTAGCTTCCTATTTGCGAAAATAACAATACCGACAAGAATTCACGTGACTGAAATGAACTTCATACTACAGATTAGCTGGAATGCATTACGCAAATGATAAGGATTGTGGAACTATACTTTCAGAATTAGCTATTTGTTGAAATGATTACTCACTAATAGTCTTGGTACTGAATCCTGATGGAACTGAAGAACATCGTGGACTGTCTTCTGTGCTGAACTGAGACGATTATGACGGCTTGAGGCCGTGTTACACGGTATTTTCATGATATCCGCTGGGTACTGCAGGGGTGTAGTTAAATATGTCTGTCAAGAGCTATATTGATTTTATAGTGTCTGTATTTCACTCACTTCTCTGCTTGCCCATAAGGATGTAATGTAATCTAAACTACGATAAGGGCGTAGGCATAAATGACAAAACACTACACCTAACTAGAACATACATGTCCGTACTAAATTTCGCGGATCAGTTTGCGGTGAATGACAGGTGAAACATTACTCAGGATCAATAATAATACATTCTTGTATTAAAACATCTTAACCCACTCGGAACAACTCAATACACCTCATTATGGGAATAATGAAAATCGGTAAAAGTTCATAAACTGTCTGCCCACCCTTGAAACAGTAACTGAGATACGTCTGTGTTCCCACGACGTTTTATAGCACGGAATGGAATCCATACGAACATTTTCTGAATGCTGCATATTAATACGTTGTAAGAGGTCCATGACTAAGGAATTTATCGCTAGAGCACTCGAGTAGATGTAACTTCGATGGATTGCTCACGCGCGCCTGCGATATGTAAGCTACAATAGATTCGCAGACCAGAGAGCAGTGTCGGCAGCAGCAGTAGTAGTAGCTCGCAGTCGGGCGGTTGGGAGAGGTCGCTCGTAGAGAGCAGTCGTCGAGTTGTATAGCTCGCAGAGAGCACTTGTGTCCTGGAGTCGGACAATGCAGGCCAGTAATGGTGTTTTGTAGCTCGAGAAGAGCAGCAGAGTTATGGAAATACCAAGGCAGGTCGTGGAGAACGATGGCGATGCCTGAGCGATGTAGTATGAGGTTAAAGCAAAATATTGTTGTTCTTTATTGCCGCGTGTATATGTTAATAGCTACAACTGATTTTTGTACTCTTGTCATGTCAAAGTCCCATGAAAATGTTTTCAAAAATCTTTCAATAATAATCTTTCTTACAAGATAACTTTTGACAGTCATTATTCTGAATTTAAAGTTTTTACTGATTTCTCCTATCCATAGTCATGCCGATTATCGTAAAGAAAATCACTTGTTTTTCATACATAACAAAATCCAGTGGCCCTAGCATTGCACTGGGTTGTGCCAGAAAAATTTCTTATAGGAGCGGATATATACGTGTTATCCGGCGATATCATTGAGATAAGAATTTTCAGTTTATTCAGATTGATTCTTCAGGGCCATGACGCAGCACTGCTGACGTCCCGATTTACCAGTTTAGTTTCACAGTCAGTCAATTATTGAAATGTTATATTACGAGATTTCTGTTGAAAGGTTATATATGAGTCACATTTTTATTGGGAGGTTAGTCACCTTTTTATTGGGAGGTTACGGAATTTATCTGCTGGGAGGTTACAACGACAATAAATGCCATTCAAAGTCCAGCCCACCCAAAAAAGTTTAAATTTAACAGCATAGTTCGCACAGTTAAGTTACTGAATGTCTGCAGTGTGCCACTCTCTAAAAATAAAGTCCGAAAAGCGTTGTAAATTTTTATAGTTTTGTGTTTTATCACAGTTTTTTCATTTTGTGCTGACTGAAAAATATACGGCGTAGATGTAACAGCAAATGTCTCTCCTACAGCACAACGTACGTCGATGGATTGTCATAACAAAACTGTGAAGTGAAATTAGACGTTAGAAACAAACTTGGAATTGTTCACCCATCGGATGGGCTACCACACAGGGATACACGATTTTTAGGGCTTGCTCACAAGTCTTCGGGTCTGATGGAGCACTGTTCCATTGTGCACCAGGGAAATCTTTTAAGTAATAAAACCCAGTCGAGGAACAAATTACAGAACACAAATAAATATGAAATACTCAAGAAAAAGAAATGGGAATACTTGGTTAGAACAAAGATGTACCCTGGGAACAGTATAGGACAAAATCTCAATTTTATAAAGCTTAAGAAACAAGATGTATTGAATGGCCTTTCCAGAGGCTAATATTTACACAGCATAACAACTATTATACGAAACAGCAATCCAGTTGAGGCAAACAGAGGGTGCACAGGCAACGTTTAACACGTGGCAATAGCGTTGTGTAGTACATCAGAAATCCAAAAACCGATAGTTAACTCAAATCCATCTGATTGCCAGTTCTCTAACAACAACGTTTAGCATCTAAAGACTATTAATTTACATGAATACACATTACTCTGTTGCAAACCGACACGCAGAAATGATTGCACCTTATCTAGCAGCATCCCACGCTACTATTATGACACACATGCGGTTCACAAGTTGCACAAGCACTTATCACACTACTCAGGGAAAGAGCAACCGAAAAGCCCTGACACATACTTGCCTGCTCCCTCCTGAACTACACACATCAGAAAAAGTTTTGCATCATCCTGGTTTCCACAGCTCCTGCACTGAGACGTTGATTGTGGATATTATATCTTAGACACAGTCCCTTTGACTGTTCAGGGATGTCACTAAACCCGCTCAAAAGATGTAAACAACCATGCATGACCAGCGCCTATTAGACGGAGGGCGTCTGACAGCCGATCAGTTCCACTCATTCCATTAGGAAGGAGGTACAAGGCGTGTGTTGTCTGCAGTTCAATATTGCCGTTTAATTGCGTTCGCATTGTTACTTCGTTCCAGGAAGGGCTCTCAACAAGAGAAGTGTCCAGGCGTCTCGGAGTGAACCAAAGCAACGTTGCTCGGACACGGAGGAGATACAACAGACAGTAACTGTCGACGACATGCCTCGCTCAAGCCACACAAGCGTTACTACTGCAGTGGATGACTGCTATCTACGGATTATGGCCCGGAGGAACCCAGACAGCAACGCCAACATGTTGAATAATGGTTTTCGTGCAGCCACAGGACGTCGTGTTACGACTCAAACTGTGCGCAATAGGCTGCATGATGCGCAACTTCACTCCCGACGTCCATGGAGAGGTCCATCTTTGCAACCACGACACCATGCAGCACGGTACAGATGGGCCCAACAACATGTCGAACTTATCTCAGGATTGGCATCGCGTTCTCTTCACCGATGTGTGTCGCATGTGCCTTTAACCAGAAAATCAAATGGCTCTGAGCATTATGGGACTTAAAATCTGAGGTCATCAGTCCCCTAGAACTTAGAACTACTTAAACCTAAAGTTATCACACACATCCATGCCCGAGGCAGGATTCGAACCTGCGACCATAGCGGTCGCGCGGTTCCACACCGAAACGCCTAGAATCGCTCGTCCACTGCGGCCGGCTAACCAGACAATCCTCCGAAACGTGTTTGGAGGCAACCCGGTCAGACTGAATGCCTTAGACACACTGTCCATCGAATGCAGCAAGCTGGTGGTTCCATGATGTTTTGGGCTGGCATTATGTGGGGCCGACGTGCGCTGCTGGTGGTCATGGAAGGCGCCGTAAGGGCTGTACGATATGTGACTGCCATCCTCCGACCGATAGTGCAACCATTTCGGCAGCACATTGGCGAGTCAATCGTCTTCCATGGACGACAATTCACACCCCCCTCCTGTACATCTTCTGAATGACTTTCTTCAGGATAACGACATCGCTCGACTAGCGTGGCCAGCATTTTCTCCAGACATGAACCCTACCGCACATGCCTTGAATTGATTTATGGACGACGTGTCCCACCAACCTCTCTGAGGGATCTACGCCGAATCGCCATTGAGGAGTGGGACAATCTGGACCAACAGTCCCTTGATGAATTTGTGGATAGTATGCCACGACGAATACAGGCATGCATCAATGCAAGAGGACGTGCTACTGGATAATAGAGGTACCGGCGTGTACAGTAATCTGGACCACCACACCTGAAGGTCTTACAACATGCAGTGTGTGGTTTTCATGAGCAATAAAAAGGGCCGAAATAATGTTTATGTTGATCTGTATTCCAATTTTCTGTTTAGGTTTTGGAACTCTCGGAGCCGAGGTGATGCAAAACTTCTTTTGATGTGTGTATGTCACTTGACTAACCTCGCTAGTCCAGAGAGATAATACGTGTCTGACCACCGTTCCACATATATTTATACAGGTTTCAAATATTCCAGCTATGTACAATATGCATGTTTGAACAATATTGACTATATATATTATGGGGAATTGGAATGTGGTTTCAGGGGAAGGAAGGGTTACGGAAGATTAAGGACTAGGTACTAGGAATGAGAAAAAAGAAAGACTCATTGAGGTCTGCAATAAATTTCAGCAGGTAACAGCGAATACTCTGTTCAAAAAGCACAAGAGGAGGAAGTATACGGGGAAAGGCCAGAAGTTACGGGAAGATTTAAGTTAGATTACGTCATGATCCGGCAGAGATTCCGAAATCAGATACTCTATTGTATGGCGTACCTAGAAGCAGTGTATATCTGCTCCAGATATACACTCAGATCACAGTTTAGTAATGATGAAGGGGAGGATGAAGTTTAAGAGACGAGTTAAGAAGAATCATTGCGAAAGAAGTGGGATAAAGAGGTACTGTGGAAGAGGAGATACGCTTAAAATTCTCTGAGGCTATATGTACTGCCATAAGAAGTAGCTCAGTAGGCAGTTCAGTTGAAGAGTAATCGATATCTCTAAAAAGGGCAGTCACAGAACATGGAAAGAAAGACATAAGAGCAAAGAAGGTAACAGAGAAGAAACCATTGATAAGAGAACAAATACACTCCTGGAAATTGAAATAAGAACACCGTGAATTCATTGTCCCAGGAAGGGGAAACTTTATTGACACATTCCTGGGGTCAGATACATCACATGATCACACTGACAGAACCACAGGCACATAGACACAGGCAACAGAGCATGCACAATGTCGGCACTAGTACAGTGTATATCCACCTTTCGCAGCAATGCAGGCTGCTATTCTCCCATGGAGACGATCGTAGAGATGCTGGATGTAGTCCTGTGGAACGGCTTGCCATGCCATTTCCACCTGGCGCCTCAGTTGGACCAGCGTTCGTGCTGGACGTGCAGATCGCGTGAGACGACGCTTCATCCAGTCCCAAACATGCTCAATGGGGGACAGATCCGGATATCTTGCTGGCCAGGGTAGTTGACTTACACCTTCTAGAGCACGTTGGGTGGCACGGGATACATGCGGACGTGCATTGTCCTGTGGGAACAGCAAGTTCCCTTGCCGGTCTAGGAATGGTAGAACGATGGGTTCGATGACGGTTTGGATGTACCGTGCACTATTCAGTGTCCCCTCGACGATCACCAGTGGTGTACGGCCAGTGTAGGAGATCGCTCCCCACACCATGATGCCGGGTGTTGGCCCTGTGTGCCTCGGTCGTATGCAGTCCTGATTGTGGCGCTCACCTGCACGGCGCCAAACACGCATACGACCATCATTGGCACCAAGGCAGAAGCGACTCTCATCGCTGAAGACGACACGTCTCCATTCGTCCCTCCATTCACGCCTGTCGCGACACCACCGGAGGCGGGCTGCACGATGTTGGGGCGTGAGCGGAAGACGGCCTAACGGTGTGCGGGACCGTAGCCCAGCTTCATGGAGACGGTTGCGAATGGTCCTCGCCGATACCCCAGGAGCAACAGTGTCCCTAATTTGCCGGGAAGTGGCGGTGCGGTCCCCTACGGCACTGCGTAGGATCCTACGGTCTTGGCGTGCATCCGTGCGTCGCTGCGGTCTGGTCCCAGGTCGACGGGCACGTGCACCTTCCGCCGACCACTGGCGACAACATCGATGTACTGTGGAGACCTCACGCCCCACGTGTTGAGCAATTCGGCGGTACGTCCACCCGGCCTCCCGCATGCCCACTATACGCCCTCGCTCAAAGTCCGTCAACTGCACATACGGTTCACGTCCACGCTGTCGCGGCATGCTACCAGTGCTAATGACTGCGATGGAGCTCCGTATGCCACGGCAAACTGGCTGACACTGACGGCGGCGGTGCACAAATGCTGCGCAGCTAGCGCCATTCTACGGCCAACACCGCGGTTCCTGGTGTGTCCGCTGTGCTGTGCGTGTGATCATTGCTTGTACAGCCCTCTCGCAGTGTCCGGAGCAAGTATGGTGGGTCTGACACACCGGTGTCAATGTGTTCTTTTTTCCATTTCCAGGAGTGTACTTCAGTTGATGGATGAAAGATGGAAGTACAAAAATGTTCAGCGAAATTCTGGAATACATTAATACAAGTCAGGAATTAAGTAAAAGGAAGTCCAGGTATACTAAGGCGAAGTGCCTGCATGAAAAATGTGAAGAAATCGAAAAAGAAATGATTGTTTGAGCGACTGACGCAGCATAGAAAAGTCAAAACAATCTTCGCTGAAATTAAATGCAAGGGTGGTAACTTTAAATGCCGTGGGAACTCAACTTTTAAATCTAGAGGAGAGAGTGGAAGAAAGCGAATAGCAAGAGTACACTTAGGGTCTCTTTGAGGGAGAGGACTTGCCTGATTACGTCACAGAAGGAGAAACAAGAGTCGATGTAGAAGAGATGCAGGATCTAGTATTAAAATCCGAATTTAAAAGAGCTTTGGGAAACTTAAGATCGAATAAAGGAAAATCGATAAATAACATTCCATCAGAATTTCTAAAATCATTAGGGGAAGTGTCAACAAAACGACTATTCACAGTGGTGTGTAGAATGTGTGAATCTAGCGATGTATCATATGACTTTCGAGACAACTTCATTCACACAATTCCCAAGATTTGCAAGAGACGACAATGCCAAGAAATAACGCACAGTCAGCATAACGGCCCATGTATCCAACTTGCTGACAAAAATTATTTACAGAAGAATGGTAAAGATTGTTTAGGGTCAATTGGGTGAAGATTAGATTGGCCTTAGGAAAGGTAAAGGCACCAGAGAGGCAATGACTTTGTGGTTGATATTGGTAGCAGGATTGACGAAAAATGAAGACACATTCACATGATTTGTCGAGCCGGAAAACGTGTTCGACAATGTCAAATGTTGCAAGATGTTCGAAATCTTGAGAAAATAGGGATAAGCTATAGGGAAGAGGTTATAATACAATTATGCACAAGAACCAAGAGGGAACGACAAGAGTGGGAGACGAAGAACGAAGTGCATAGATTGAAAAGGGTGTAAGGTAGGTATGTAGCCTTTCGCTGCTGCTGTTCCATTTATAGTTCAAAGAAGCAATGACAGGAATAAAAGGAAGGCCCAAGAGGCGATTGAAATTCAAGGAGAAAGGATTTCGATTTCACGATTAACCGATGACATTGCTATCGTCAGAGAAAGTGAAGAAGAATTACAAGATCCGTTGAATGGAATGAACAACAGTCTAATGAGTACAAAATATACAGAAATGATGATGACGAAGTGGATGAAGTTAAGGAATTCTGCAGCCTAGACAGCAAAATAATCCATGACGAACGAAGCAAGAAGGACATAAAGAGCAGACTAGCACTAACAAAACGTCATTCTGGGGTGAGAGAATGTCTGCTTGGATCAAACATAGGCCTCAATTTCTGAGAATGTACGTTTGGAGCACAGCGTTGTATAACAATGAGACGTAGACTGTGGGAAAACTGAACACAAGGGAATCGAAGAACTTAAGATGTGGTGCTACGGAAGGATGTTGAAAATTAGGTGAACTGAGAAATTGAGGAATGAGGAGATTCTCCGCACAATGGGCGACGAAAGCAATTAAAATGGCATCTTGCAGAGTGTGGCTTAAGCAAAATCAAACACGTGAAAGGACTGTACCAGGGTTTTAAGTGTACATCATTCGCTATTTGACAAACTCTATTACCTTTATAAATTACTATACAGGGTGTTACAAAAAGGTACGGCCACACTTTCAGAAAACATTCCTCACACACAAATAAAGAAAAGATGTTATGTGGACATGTGTCCGGAAACGCTTAATTTCCATGTTAGAGCTCATTTTAGTTTCGTCCACCTACACTCAATGGATCACGTTATCATGATTTCATACACGATACTCTACCTGTGCTGCTAGAACATGTGCCTTTACAAGTACGACACAACATGTGGTTCATGCGCGATGGAGCTCCTGCACATTTCAATCGAAGTGTTCGTACGCTTCTCAACAACAGATTCGGTGACCGATGGATTGGTAGAGGCGGACCAATTCCATGGCCTCCACGCTCTCCTGACCTCAACCCTCTTGACTTTCATTTATGGGGGCATTTGAAAGCTCTTGTCTACGTAACCCTGGTACCAAATGTAGAGACTCTTCGTTCTCGTATTGTGGACGGCTGTGATACGATACGCCATTCTCCAGGGCTGCATCAGCGCATCAGTGATTCCATGCGACGGAGGGTGGATGTATGTATACTTGCTAACGGAGGACATTTTGAGCATTTCCTGTAACAAAGTGTTTGAAGTCACGCTGGTACGTTCTGTTGCTGTGTGTTTCCATTCCATGATTAATGTGATTTGAAGAGAAGTAATAAAATGAGCTCTAACATGGAAAGTAAGCGTTTCCGGACACATGTCCACATAACATATTTTCTTTCTTTGTGTGTGAGGAATGTTTCCTGAAAGTTTGGCCGTACCTTTTGTAACACCCTGTATACACTAAATGTAACAATTTCTGTTATTAGCAATAATTAAATTAAAGAGCAGTTAATATGGAAACATCTTTTTGGATACCAACCACAAATATAAAATGAAACAGGGCTTTTTATCAAATTGTAAGCCTTTATAGACAAGTCCATAAACTGGAGACCTTTAATTTCAATTTACGACTAAATGTTAATATCATTTAAACCACAGACTATATATTTTAACAAAGGATACAGTTTGGGAGAACAGCGATGGGAACAAATAAATTAAATACACTTATCCACTACCTTTGACAAGAACGTGGCTTAAGCCATGCAATGCAAATTATACGTTTTTCCTGTTGCAAGATTTGACTGATAACACCAAACCCAATAGACAGAACCCAACAGGGGGGGGGGGGGGTTCGTTTAACAAAATAAGGAATAACTAAAAAACAATCTGTTTACATCTAGGCACCGCGCCTACGAAATATGGTGTACTGTGGCCAAAGGAAGCACGAGGCCCCAAAAGCCAGAACCATTACAGCCCCTGACATTAAAAGAAAGGTAGGAGTGCTCCCATATTAAATCAGTTACTAAACCAACTGAATGAGCGGTTTACAACAGGAGTAACTTCCCACAGTAACTAAAGGAAACTTGGGCAAGTTCAAAAACATTGTTGTAGGTTGCAACTCTATTCCGAGTATGCAAAGCTTCTTCCTATACATTATGAGCACTTCAATTCAACGTACAGATGTATTTCCGGTGGCGGAACATACCAACCCTAGCGTAAAACATGCGTTCACATATACCCCCTGAATGCTTGGAGCAGGGCGGGGCTGTAACTGACGGAGCTTTCTAGCTTGTCCCTTGGTCTCTTTGTGTCTCCTGTGTTCTCCTTCAGACAAGTTGACAGCGTGTTCCTTCACAGTAACTGGTCCACAGAACATTCTTGCCATGTTTGTATGTTTATACCAGTCGTCCTCATATGTTGTGGTCCTTAAGGCGCTTGAGAGGCGAAGCCTTGTGTCACTCATGCGGTTAATATGGCATAAGCATCGCAGTTGATTATGGCCTAAGCATCTCGGTTGATGATCGCTAGTGATTCCTGTTCAGATGCGCTTTCTCGAGAACCGCATTGTGAGTCACATGGTCCACCCACTTCATGTTCAAGATATATCCTACTGTTTGTTGGTGGAAGCACTCAAGTTTCTTGATATCACGGCGATAGAGTGTCCAAATTTCACGGCCATACGGGAGCGTAGAAATAACGACAGCTCTGTACACCATGACTTTAGTGTACAGCTTTTTATGGAGACTGCGTATTAGCAGTCCCAATGTCGCAAGGGCAGCCCCAGTTCTTTTATCAACATCTGTTACCAGGTACGCCGTTTAGACACTATGCTTCAAAGATACGAAAAGTACTCACCAAAGGTGTGTCTAGGATAGAGATATTTAACTCAGGGAGAGTTAATCCTGGGGCAGGTTGTGCGGATTACTTTCGCTTTCCCACATTGATGGTAAGATTAAAGCGATCGATCACATGCAGTTTTAATACAGTTGACTGACGGTTGTAGATCTGCTGGTGTTGTAGCAGGAGATGTAGTGTCATCAGCATACTGTAGTTCTGCCACACGGGTAACCTGAGTACGTCTTTGTGAACAAGGTCTTGCCAGATTGAAGAGACTTGCATCAAAAATAAATTTAATCTCCATGTCTTGGTTGCTTGCAGAACATTCATACAGCATGACAACCATGTAAGGAAATATAAGGAAGATAAGGAATTTTTTATTGTATATAATGCAACATACAGTTTACAGTAATCTTTGTTTTACAATTGTTGTTGCCTACTTTGGCCCAAATAAACAGGTACTCGTCTGCATTCAGCTTCTTCTTTCTTCTTGTAGACAAATTAAAAGGCTTGTCTGGCACTAAAGTACCATAGGTAACCTTAGCTAGTAGTCCTGCACCCTCCGCTATACTCCACGTCTTCCAAGCCAAAATGCTGCAACCAAACAGCCTTGTTTCAAACACTGACTAATTGGCAACGAACCCAACGCTGAGCTATCGTGTGCCCAAACATGCCATTCTGTAGAGCTTAAACCAGACCCACATAGGGTTCAGGACTTCAAAAGGATCTTAGTATCTTTCCCAGGTCATAGAAAATAGGCTTCCCTTTCTACCTGAATTTTTACTGGAGTTGTGTAGCACAGAAGATAGTATCTGTTAAGGCTCTGCAGGTTGGGAAATCGCAATGAGATTCAGACAAAATCTTCTCTGAAATAATTTGGAGCCGATTTAATAGAATTGTTGAGGGAATTTTACCTGAAACTAACAACAAATGTATTCCGCAGTAGTACCCACATATACTGTCTTGAAGACAGTGATGATGGTACCATTCTTCAAGTAATCAGATACTTTCCAAATTTCCAAATTAAGACTATAAGTGTAAAAAAGTCTAGTCTTCAAGAGTATACGTCCATTTTGTATTAGTTCCAGAAGAATCAGGATCAGGAGCCTTTCATGATCTTGATTAATCGAGTCTCTGTGTGTAGATGGAAGGGCCATCTACGGTTGTTGTGGCTGCTGAGGGACGTTATACAGAAATTCCTCAGCAACAATGAGGGCATGATTTAGCAGCACAGAGAAATGTTACTTCCAATGGTCTAAGATATCTTCATACTCATTAAAGTCAGCAGTCTTCAGTGTTCCTGATGAGGATCGAATTGGTGCGTACTTTTCCTTCATGCCTGCATAGAGTTTTGCTGGTCACAGGTGTTCTGGCGTAACCACAAGCGCCGGAACGAAGAGGAAGAACGAAAGACCTGAGAAGGCGGTGAGGCGACGTCGGCCAATAGCGCGCTAACCAAGACGTCACCACGACAGGAGCGGCATCTAGCCGAAGTGAATATAAGGACCGTGCCTGCCTGCCTCTGTTGGACATTAGTGGAGTATTAATTAGCACAGCCTAGCAGACAGTGCTACGATATCAGTTATTAGTCATCCATATCCATTGCTTGTTGGGACTTCGTCTATAGCGAAGAACATTACTGTTTGCATGTCACCCAACGCTTGCGACACTTGTTCTAAATACAAAGTAAAGTATTGCCAACCTGCTCAAAGTTAAGTACTATTAATGTTATTTGCTTGAATTGTTGTATAGCATTCCGAGAACGCAGCATCCTTTAGGCACCCTATACCAGACAAGTGGACAGGACCCCATATTTGGCGACGAGGACTCAACAACAGGTATCAGATAATCTTTGCAGTTCTCTAGCTTTTTGTTACCACCAGTTATTCTTGATTCCCCTAATTTGTGTCTGTCATTTTCCTTTAAGTTCCACGAAATGTGACTTCTTAAGGCGGGAATACGGATCTTCAAGGAGGGACTGACTAGCTTCTAGTTTGACATTGATCAGACACATAATTTCTTCATTATTTTCATCAAGCCAGTCTTTTCTTTCTTCTCCACAAAACCAACTGTTTCTTTAGCTGACTCAGTAACGATTTACTGAAGTGTGGCCCACTCCTGATTTGCACTAATAGTGCTGAGCGGATGACTAGCTAGCTTTTTTTAGATTTATTTTCTGTAATTTGTAGCAATGGATTTAATTTGAAGTTTAGAAGTGTTATGTTTCCATCTGGGCAGGTTGTGGACAGATATTTTTGATTTGCGTCAGATTGAGATCCTCAACCAACAGAAAAGAAGCTAATGATATATCAGCGGTCATCGATATTTCTTGTGGCCCTGGTAACAAGAACATCTACATCTACATTATATTTCGCAAGCCTCCTAATGGTGTGTATCAGAGGGTACTTTTGTCAACCACTATCTGATCCCTCCAACCCTGTTCCACTCGCGAATAGTGTGTGGGAAGAATAATTGTCGGTAAACCTCTGTATTGGCTCTAACTTCTCGAATTTTCCCCTCGTGTTCAATACGCGAGATGTGTGTGGGGGGAAGTAATATGTTGTCCGACTCCTCCTGAAAAGTGCTGTCCCGAAATTACAGTAATAAATTCCTCAATGGTGCACAACGCCTCTCTTGTAACAACTGCCAGTGGAGTTTGTTTATGGCCACCGTAACGCTCTCTCGTCAGCTAAACGATTCCGTGACGAAACGCGCCGATCTTCTCTATCTCCTATACCAGTCCTACCTGATAGGGATCCCAGATGGATGAGTTACATTTCCTTAAGATACTGCTTTTCCCACTATCTGTTTTATGTGGTCATTCCACTTAAGATCGCTCTGGATAGTTACGCCTAGATATTTTACGGCAGACGCTGTCTCCAGCTGTTTGTCATCAATAGTATAGCTGTACATTAGTGGATTTCTTTTCCTATGTATGGGCAATATAATACATTTATTTATATATATTTAGGGTCAACTGCCAGAGCCTGCACCATCCATCAATTCTCTGCAGGTCGTACTGCTTCTTACTGTCTTCTGGCGTTGTTACTTTTGTATAGAGAACTGCATCATCTGCGAATAACCTTAAAGAGCATCCGAAGCTTTCTACTAGATCTTTTGTGTATATTGTAAACAGCAACGGTTCTATCAAATTTCCCTGTGGTATTCCGCATATTACCTTTACATCTGCAAGAAAGCCTAGAATCCAATCGCAAGCCTACTCCGACACTACGTGAGTTTGTATTTTTTTCATTAAACGGCAATGCGGGACGGTATCAAATGCCTTGCTGAAATCAAGGAACGCCATCCACTATGTTGTGGATCTCATGGAGGAACACAGCGACCTGAGTTTCGCAGGATCTCTGTTTGCGGAATCCATGTTGATTTTTATAGAGGAGATGTAGGAGAAATGAGAACAGCTAGAAACTTAACATCAGCACTGATGGTCACTAAGTAAATGAAGTTAAGAAATTCTATTTCATAGGCATCAAAATAACCAATGACGGAAGGAGCAATGACGACATCAAAAGCAGACTAGCACTGGCAAAAAGGGAATTCCTCGCCAAAAGAAGTCTGCTAGTATCAAACATAGACCTTAAATTGAGGAAAAAATTTCTGCGAAAGTACTTTTGGAGCACGGCATTATCTGGTAGTGAAATATGGTGGGGAAACCGCAACAGATTCACAACCATTCGGCATATTGAAAATGAAGAAAGGGAAGACTGGAGAGAGTGTTAAGGCATTTTCTAGGGTGATAAATTTGGAATAGAGTACGGAGGGCAAATACACGATCACTGGAGAAACGGGAAGAAGCAGTGGGGTGTACGGAAAGAATAACGCAGTATAAGGTTGGTCAGGGCGTGTTAAGACCCACTGGCCGTTTGACCATCTTCTTCTGTGCGGATGTACAAACAGTGCTCGAACTCTTACGGGAATCGGCAAAATGCCGCGAATAATGAGTATAATGGGCATGGGCACCATGAATATAGTGCAGGACAATAAGTTGGGAATGTGGGTCTCGGGGGAGGCGTGCCAGAGATAAGTCCCTGCAGCCGCACTGTGTCCTCGGTGGTTCAGATGGATAGAGCGTCTGCCATGTAAGCAGGAGATCCCGGGTTCGAGTCACGGTCGGGTCACACATTTTCAACTGCCCCCGTTGACTTATATCAACGCCTATGTGCAGCTAGAGGTATTCATTTCATAGTAAAGACAAAGAAGTTTTTAGCAAAGTATCAGGGGCATACCAAGTGGTAGAGTGGCAGAGACTACGTCGCCAGTAATTGACAAGATTATATTGCCCAGAGGACATCCAATAATGGAGTACGGACTTTGCTGTTCGACATTAATGGAACAGCCTGCTCTGATTCATGAATGCAGGGGCCACTGGAGCGGAGAGCTGCATGCTTGCTGGAGGAGGGTCACGGCTGCCGGTCAGCCGTGCTGTCATCAACGTTTGCAACTGACGACGTCTCTGACAGTGGCACTCGGGTGACGTCATCCTGGTCTCCGCTCTTTGTGCTATCAGCAATGCTGGGCGTCTATTCTTTCGCATGAGAGGCGACTTGACGCCTCCGTCAAACTATTAATAAAGCAATACAGCTGAGGGCTGAAATAAAGAAATTAATTAAACAAATTCTCTGTCATCCTGACGTCTCATTTTGCTTTCCATGGGTGGCAATCCGTGGGTCATCTAACAATAGGCTGTCCTCCAAGGAGTTGCTATTGTGCCGAACATTGCGTATCATTTAATGTCATGCGTAATATTGGGTCGATCTGGGGCGATGTCTGTTCTAGTACCTTAGAGTGAATTCCATCTGATACATATGTCTTTCCTTTTTCAGTTTTACAGTCGCTAAAAGTACCTCGTCTTGCCCAAGTGGGTAGCAGTTGCCAGCCGGGTTGGCCGAGCGGTTCTAGGTGCTACAGTCTGGAACCGCGCGACCACTACGGTCGCAGGTTCGAATTCTGCCTCGGGCATGGGGGTGTGTGATATCCTTATGTTAGTTAGGTTTAAGTAGTTCTAAGTTCTATGGGACTGGTGACCTCAGAAGTCAAGTCCCATAGTGCTCAGAGCCATTTGAACCAAGGTAGCAGTTGTTGTATTGCTATGGTGCCTCAAGCTGTCCTTGAAGGGTGCTGTGTGATTTCTCGTCTGTGCCAATGGCGTCATTGGGAAGGAATTCATCCAGCAGGTATTTTGCTGTCTGCATTCATCTCTGTGTCATGGACCTGACGCCCGGCCTTAGTGTTCCAAGAACGAATATGGCTTAGAATTCTTTTTAGCACTTTGTGTGGTTGTCCCCAGATGTTATCTCCTGTTTATGTTGACACAAAATGGCATTGGTGTTCTTTCTTGCCCTTTGTCAGAGTGGCTTCAATAGTTACCTTCGCCCGCATCTCGTGGTCGTGCGGTAGCGTTCTCGCTTCCCACGCCCGGGTTCCCGGGTTCGATTCCCGGCGGGGTCAGGGATTTTCTCTGCCTCGTGATGGCTGGGTGTTGTGTGCTGTCCTTAGGTTAGTTAGGTTTAAGTAGTTCTAAGTTCTAGGGGACTGATGATCATAGATGTTAAGTCCCATAGTGCTCAGAGCCATTTATTTAGCCAATAGTTACCTTCCCTAATCTGTATGCAGTTAGTTTTAGTTGCCGTCATCTTGCAGTATTGCTCTCTGATAAACGTCTTCTTTCATTGCATTTTAATCTGTCAGCTTCCATACTTCACACCGATTTTCTTCCTTTGTAGGTGGTCGTTGGGAAATCCTGCTGCGCTTTTTAAGTACATCAGTTAGTTTGAGTGCTTCGAGTCAACACTCCCCTCAATTTTTATTTCTGTTCTTCTCTGGTTGTGATTTTCTTGCGCTTTTGTAGTGCGAAATATTATCAGATTGTTGTCGCACGTCGTTAATGGTGTGTGCAGTTCGCAATCGGTAAAGACTGTGAGCTGTCTCTTATTGACTAGCGTCAAGTCTCTTTTGCTAGTTCATCCATCACGCCCTATCTATTCTGGTAGCTGTCTTTCCTTGTTCACAATGTGTGGTCCACATTCCTGAAAGCCGTCGTTAATAACTCTTCCTCCGCCGGCTATCTATCTTGTTTGAGTTCCACAGTGTAGACTGCAAGATGATATCCGAAGTCATCATTAGTCTCTTTCATTGTGTTTATGTTTCTACATCCTTGATATATGCTGTGTACAGTTCCACCCCAGGGGAGTATTTTGCTAAAATGAATGCTACCACCCAGATTTCACTACGTCTTGTTACCTCAACCATCACGTAGCTGGCTGACCTCCGCAACTGCCCATTCACTCTTTGAGACAGCAATTGCCAGCATGGCCTTTGGGCTGTCCGTAAGCGTTATATCTGCTATTGGGAATAATTTATGTGGAATAATTATATACTGCGGCAGTCACTTTTTACTAATAGTACATAAGCACAATGCATTTAAATTTATCCATGTTATACGGATGTTGTTTGAGATCTGCGACTGTATTATACGATTATGTGGAATAATTATATATACTGCTGCAGAAAATTAGTTTGTTTCCCCTATTTGATGTAACGCTCTTGTAAACACATGACGTCTATTCTTGGATGATCTACGGTTTTGGGAGTATCGCAGAAACGGGGGGCATTACGCTGTAGAAATCTCAACGGTGTTTCACATAAATGTAAAATGTGGGACAGGTTTGTGTAAAGTCAAAATGACCTCTCTCATAAGCCCTAACGAGATATTTATTCATTAGGTCAAGGTACTCGGCCTTTCTCACACATAGACTATGTTGCAGCTCTGCAGCAGGTGCCAGATTTCCGGTACTCAGGATTATTCGGTCTGTCTGGCCCGTTGTAATAAAGCACATCCTTTGGATGGAACCGACAGCACACGGAATGGACCACCGAGGAGTGGAGTCATGGGTTCTTCTCAGATGAGAATAGATTCAGTCTGGGTTGTGATTCTGGACATAAACTCTCATGGAGAGAGATGGGCCCACGTAATGCGCCCAGAAAGATTGTCGAAAATGATCGTATTCTTGGGCCAGGCGTTGTGGTGAGTGGAGGCATAATGTTACATTGGCATACTTTGAACAAAGTACAGTTTTTGGTCAATGTTAGTGTGACACTGCACACCTTCCCATGTGTCTCTTCAGGTATGCATTCGATCACGACTTCATTTTTGTGGATGATAATACACGACAGCATCGAACAGCGCATCTGGAGGAGCTCTTGGAACGAGAGTGTATTAGGCGAACGAACTAGCGTGAGCGTTCCCCGAACTTAAAACCCCTCGAGAATGTGTGGGATGCATTGGGAAAACGTACTGCTTCACGTCCACATGAACCAGTGAGCCTCCAACAGTTGTCAGCCGCGCTGTTGGGGAAATGGAGCGCCCTACCATAAGAACTCCATATCAACCTTATGGTCAGCGTGGGAGTACGCTGCACAGCATGCACTGGCGTCCGTGTTGATCATACGTCCTAAGAACAAAGATCCACTTTCTGTAATATCCAATGAAACATCACAAATCGCTGTGTCTTCGGTGGAATTACTGTCTTTGAATAAAAATGTCGTTTCTGTTCGTCGTCAGCAGATCATGATTTTGTGGTTAGCTTTACTGAGTCTGATTCATGATGGCCCGGATTCGATTCCCGGCTGGGACGGAGATTTTTCTCCGCTCCGGACTGGGTGTGTGTGTATTCCTCATCAGCATCCATCATCAGTCCATGAGGCGCCCAACTAGGGCCCAATAAAAAGGCTTGCATCAGGCGGGCGAATTCTCCAGGACTCCATGATAATAATGGCATTTTATGTTAGCAGAAGAGCCAACACCGTGTTACGAGTGGAGGCCGAAATGCACGCGTTTTAGCTCACGCAGGCTGGCGTGAGGAAGGAAGAACTATACTGACGTGAGGTATGGAACATGACAAGGAATTAGAATTCAGAAAGCGGACGTAATTAGTTAGATACTTAACTTTAATCCATTAATGATGAACGTCGCTCTTGACGGTACATGATTCACAATATCAATATCAATAGTAACTCAATATGGCGCCTTGCTAGGTCGTAGCAAATGACGTAGCTGAAGGCTATGTTAAACTGTCGTCTCTGCAAATGAGAGCGTAAGTAGTCAGTGAACCATCGCTAGCAAAGTCGGCTGTACAACTGGGTGAGTGCTTGGGAGTCTCTCTAGACTAGACCTGCCGTATGGCGGCGCTCGGTCTGCAAGTGGCGACACGCGGCTCCGACGTATACTAACGGACCGCGGCCGATTTAAAGGCTACCACCTAGCAAGTGTGGTGTCTGGCGGTGACACCACATGGCACATACGTATCTATTCGTCCCACTGCGCCTTTCCTTTAGTTGTCTTGTATACTATAGTGTAACAGTTCTTTCTAAGTATAGACAAAGTTTCATCGAGGTATGTTCGTTGACAGTGACATATCATGCGAAAGTTACTTTCGTCCTTAAGTTTTGGACAGCAGTGTAGTTTTTATGCCTAGTACTTGAAGTTACAGTAAAGCCACTTGCAAGTTGCTAAGTCAAGATTCCGTTGCTACTGCATAATGGGTCTCTGGAAAAAGGTGACCCTGACTATTGGACCGTTTGATTGCTACTTAGATGATAAGTGTAAGGTTCGTGAGCTCGCTACACTTTCATGTACTAATAGCAAGAAACGCTGACTCAAGCCAATGATGTTTCAGAAAGATGGGAAGCCATCGATGGTGGTGGATATGCACCTTGGTGTTCCTGTTACATAATTTGTTTATTATTGTATGTCTCGATCATATTTATGTTTTTTTTTTTGGTGAGAGCATATATTTTATTGTTTTTAACTGATTTCACATGCTGTGAAGGTAGTTTTGTTCATAAACCTAAGGATTTTTGCTCACTGTGCCTCACGAGGAATGGGAAATAATTTCGTATCAATGCATAAGGAACCATAGATTTGACAATTACAGCGAAATTAGATATACGACTGGTTACTTGGAAACAAATTACCGGCTTGAGATTTTCTAGTACACGCCGTGCATTGAAAATATACTTTTTTGCTGCATTAAACTGTGCATGCGTTAATTCACAGATCGTGAAAATATTTGAATATACTGTGTCCGGAAGGACAATTACGATTTTTCCTACAAACGTTCTGAATGACGACTGCTCTTCTTAAAGTAATATTATTCAAGGTTTGGGCATTAATCTGCTAATGTCATGAGGAATACAGCTCATGCTTTCCTGATAGTTTAGTCACGATGCGGTATTTTGTGTTGCAGTAAATACACTCCAGGAAATGGAAAAAAGAACACATTGACACCGGTGTGTCAGACCCACCATACTTGCTCCGGACACTGCGAGAGGGCTGTACAAGCAATGATCACACGCACGGCACAGCGGACACACCAGGAACCGCGGTGTTGGCCGTCGAATGGCGCTAGCTGCGCAGCATTTGTGCACCGCCGCCGTCAGTGTCAGCCAGTTTGCCGTGGCATACGGAGCTCCATCGCAGTCTTTAACACTGGTAGCACGCCGCGACAGCGTGGACGTGAACCGTATGTGCAGTTGACGGACTTTGAGCGAGGGCGTATAGTGGGCATGCGGGAGGCCGGGTGGACGTACCGCCGAATTGCTCAACACGTGGGGCGTGAGGTCTCCACAGTACATCGATGTTGTCGCCAGTGGTCGGCGGAAGGTGCACGTGCCCGTCGACCTGGGACCGGACCGCAGCGACGCACGGATGCACGCCAAGACCGTAGGATCCTACGCAGTGCCGTAGGGGACCGCACCGCCACTTCCCAGCAAATTAGGGACACTGTTGCTCCTGGGGTATCGGCGAGGACCATTCGCAACCGTCTCCATGAAGCTGGGCTACGGTCCCGCACACCGTTAGGCCGTCTTCCGCTCACGCCCCAACATCGTGCAGCCCGCCTCCAGTGGTGTCGCGACAGGCGTGAATGGAGGGACGAATGGAGACGTGTCGTCTTCAGCGATGAGAGTCGCTTCTGCCTTGGTGCCAATGATGGTCGCATGCGTGTTTGGCGCCGTGCAGGTGAGCGCCACAATCAGGACTGCATACGACCGAGGCACACAGGGCCAACACCCAGCATCATGGTGTGGGGAGCGATCTCCTACACTGGCCGTACACCACTGGTGATCGTCGAGGGGACACTGAATAGTGCACGGTACATCCAAACCGTCATCGAACCCATCGTTCTACCATTCCTAGACCGGCAAGGGAACTTGCTGTTCCAACAGGACAATGCACGTCCGCATGTATCCCGTGCCACCCAACGTGCTCTAGAAGGTGTAAGTCAACTACCCTGGCCAGCAAGATCTCCGGATCTGTCCCCCATTGAGCATGTTTGGGACTGGATGAAGCGTCGTCTCACGCGGTCTGCACGTCCGGCACGAACGCTGGTCCAACTGAGGCGCCAGGTGGAAATGGCATGGCAAGCCGTTCCACAGGACTACATCCAGCGTCTCTACGATCGTCTCCATGGGAGAATAGCAGCCTGCATTGCTGCGAAAGGTGGATATACACTGTACTAGTGCCGACATTGTGCATGCTCTGTTGCCTGTGTCTGTGTGCCTGTGGTTCTGTCAGTGTGATCAGGTGATGTATCTGACCCCAGGAATGTGTCAATAAAGTTTCCCCTTCCTGGGACAATGAATTCACGGTGTTCTTATTTCAATTTCCAGAAGTGTATATTTGGAACGTGAGAACTATTAATATAGGCAGACCATTTGTTATTGGACTACCTTTGTTCTTACCAATGGGTAGCATTATATTCATAACAATTTTTAAGCGCCAATAAATTACTTACGCGATAACTCCTGCACGAGAGATAAGCGATTTGTTAAAGGTTGCCCACCCCTTCTCAAATCATTTTTGAACAAAAATCAAGGTCATGAAAACTGGAATTTCGAAAAAGTAACTTATCAATTGGTAGCATTATATTCCTAACAATTTTTAAGCGCCAATAAATTACTTACGCGATAACTCCTGCACGAGAGATAAGCGATTTGTTAACGGTTGCCCACCCCTTCTCAAATCATTTTTGAACAAAAATCAAGGTCATGAAAACTGGCCTTTCGAAAATGTAACTTGCACGATAACGCAAAAATATGTTACCACACAATTTTCGTAGATCGCTAGGAAGAGGAAAATTAATACGTCACAACTGAAATACGTAGCTAGGAAGTTGTTAGTGTATTAGACTGCTCTACACTTACTACCAGCAGAGTTGTGTGATTAGTAATAATTATGTTCATAAATTAAGTAAGTGATTGCAGTCAACTGGCATTCAGCTGACAGCGAAATAAATTTCAAACTACGAGTTTACCTTCATTCTTCATTTCACATCGTACGTTCTACGACACCTTTTCGTGCGGATAGCCTTGCAGTGGGTTTGGATGTTTTCCGGAAGCGTATGGAGACGTCTGCCCGGCAGTCTGGGCGTCGACGCCTCATATGTATGCAAAACTTGCTGCGGTCAGAGCCGGGACTGTCAAAAGAGGTGGCCGTTGTTCAGCAGTCGCCTCTTCCTCTCTTGGGATGCCATATGGAATTTTACTTATTTATCCACAAGATAACTTCAGCTGTGCACAAAAATGGAAAATTCTATTTTCTTTGCAGCTACCAGTCAAGACCTTGAGAGATACCTTTCCTTTCCAGAGCCGGCTTCTGGAAATTTCTGTTGTTTGCTTCCGCGATAGTACTCTATTATCACGCGCATCGTGCAACTTAAGTATGCTATGTTTTCGTTCTACTTGGAGCATGAAGCTGTTTATGTAGTCTAATATTTACTTATTTGACGGGCCACACTTTTCCTTATAATCGAGAGAGTGAAGCGCTATGTCTTGTTTTATAGTTACGTGGCGTGTGATGAAACTGAAATCTAAATACAGTAATTAAAAAGGAGAACTGAAAACTTGGTGTTTACACAACCTTATAAGGTGAACTTCATGGGTAGCAAGGAACTTTTAGATAAATTGTTCTCTTCATCCGAATCAGTTTTAAAAGGTTCCAAAATAATCGTGTTGTTATGTGCAAGCGAAAGGAAATAGTTGCAGAAACTGCATTAGGTGTTTAGGGAGGAATGAAGCACCGGAATCAAAGAGACCTGTGATTTTGTTAGACGACACATGAATCCACGCACATTGTACTGCAAAGATGTGTTGGCAAAGTGACGGTGTGGGAGAAGTTCTGTTGAATAAAAGTGCCGTTTTATTGTCGTGCATGCATGCGGGGACAAAAGATTAGTACTGGGTTTACTTCTCATATATTACCCAAAAACCATAGTGCCTGTAATGCAATAGTTACGATGTTTCTACATGCCTGTTGGCTGTTTGTACGAAGTGATTAGTGTGGAGTAAACAAAGAGTATTGTGTTGATAATAAAGTATTTATTTGTTTGAGGAGCACCGCATTTTACCTTTCTTTGACGATACACTATACATATATGTTGGAATAACTTCTGAACTAGTAAATCAATACCAATTGGTGACAACCGTATCACCTTTGTAGCAGGCAAATTTATAAATTATTATGCCCACTTTCTCTTACTCAAGCGCTCTCATTCTCTGCTGACAAAACATTCAGTAAATTACAAGGGGAGTTGTGGAATCGACTTTCTATAGGATTAGGGTTAATAAATAAGTTGATGTAACGCTTAAATGTTGGGATGAAGGTTTAGAAGTGAAATAAATACGGCCGGCCGGTATGGCACGAGCGGTTCTAGGCGCTTCAGTCTGGAACCGCGAGACCGCTACGGTCGCAGGTTCGAATCCTGCCTCGGGCTTGGATGTGTATGATGTCCTTAGCTTTAAGTAGTTCCAAGTTCTAGGGGACTGATGACCTCAGATGTTAAGTCCCATAGTGTTCAGAGCAATTTGAACCATTTTTTGAAATAAATACAATTGAGTAAAAATAATGAATTAAGTCATTCTGATGTAGATTTAAAAATAGAAGTTTCAAAGCACTTTACGCGATTCGAACCCACAACCTTTTGCTTATCATGAATACTTCTTAACCCCTAAGCTTTGCTACTGCGTTGGAAACAGTATTACTTTTAATCACTTGGAGCATCTTGCGAAATACTTTTTGATGATTACTCGCAACTCGGAATATTTTTAGCCATTGTAAGAACCCAAAATTATTTATTACAATAATTTTCAACAAGTGATCAGTGCGCAGTTACTTTTCCATTATCCTCTTGATCTGGCGGGAGTAGTAGAATAGCTTCGAACGGAAAAGATTTGTAAATATCTTCTCTTGAACAACATCATATCTCTAATCTTTTTTGGTTAACTAAAACTGAACAGCAGATTTACGTTCTTAATCCGTTCGTGTTAGGGAATGAGACTAGAAATCCGAAATTCGATCGGGTTATCAAAAAATATTCAAGCATGCAAAGTCGACAGCAGGTATTGCATTCAATTTCATTTCGACACTAGAGTTCCGTCTTCCACAAATTGGGTCGCGTGTAGACAAGGCGACAGGGGGGTGGCATGTGATGGCGCATCTGTTGTAAGAATATTAGAGAGCATTCCACTCTCTTTTTCCCGGGAGTAAACATGACGTCGCTGCCGCCGTATCGAGATTATTCACTGCTCAGCCAAAACTTTATGGTCACTGCCCACCGCGATATTGGATGCCCCCTGCAAACGTTGCAGGCACGTGACGCGGTAACTAAAGTATGTAAGCGGAGCGACACGGAAGGGATAATACCCTAGCGAAGATATGGACTGCAACTTGGGAAATCTATTGAACCTATAGACTGAGAAAGGACACATTATTATTACGCAGGTACACTGTTGAACATGGCACTCCGCAGCAGACCACCCCTACGTGTTCACACGTTAACCGAATGACATCGTTAATTACGACTGCAGTAGGCACTGGACCATTCGAATTCGACCGTCGATCAATGGAAACGTATCGGCTCTTCGAGTGAACCACGATTTTGCTACACTAGCTCGATGGACACCTCCACAAACGCTGTCTTCGAGGTGAACAGTGACTCGAAACGCACAGAGCACCACGGACGCAGGATGGTGGGAGCAATTTTATGGTATAGGAGACATTCTCCTGCGCTTGATTGAGGCCTGTGGTAGCAATCGAAAACACACTGACAGCTGTGCACCAACTGCACTTCTTCATGCTTCATGTCTTCACCGACGGCGATTTCATCTTTCAGCAGTAAACTGTCCGCATGTCGGAGCCAGAACCGTGCTACAGTGGTTTGAGGAGCATTATAGTGAACTCGCATTGATGTCCTGGCGACCAAATTTACCTGATGTGAATCCTATGGAATCCATCTGTGTCCCTATACGGCACCATCACCGAATACACAGATCAGAGGCCCTTTCTTTACGCCAATTACATGAATAGCGTGCAAACAGCTAATGTAACGAATGTTCACAAACCTACCAACAGACTGTCGGAATCGTGATACGCAGAATTAGTGATGTATTTCGTACCAAATACGGTCAAACAAGGTGGTGTTTTGTTGAGTAATACCTAAGGCAGGGAAGTCCAGTGCACCTCCTTCCTGTGATTTGTGTATACTCTGTTCTGTGAGTAACCGTATTGTAACTGAGTGTAAATCGTGCTTTTGGGGGCAAAAATTGGAGAAAAGCCCAGTATTTGCCTAGCCCTTTCGTGACCAAATTCTTTCCGGAAGTTGTAGACTTTTTATGAACACTTTATTGGGCTGAGAAACCGTTCATAAAATAATAGTTTAAATCTTGAAAGTGAGAGTTTAGCCTAAGAGTATAAGCAAATTAGTGGGAACTATTGTTCCCACCGAACTCTGGAGTAACTTCACTTGCTAATTTAAAAAATGTATTTCATTTATTTTTTAGTACAAAAACATGTTAAACATTACATTTATATTTGTATTGGTTCAAACTGTCCTTTGAGTTCACTAAGGTGATGTACTATGGAACTTAGAGAAGCATGGTGCTACAAACAAAGGTATACGACAGTTGCTACACATTACTTTAGTTCTCTTTTCTTTGTTCTTGGTGTTACATTGGCGGCATCTTCTGTTTGTTGTAGGGAAATGAGTTCCAACTTCCTCCAGACCAACTTCATCTGGTACTCCAGATACACCTCTTTTTGGTGTTTGAAAATGAACAGGCCTTCCTCTTCTCTTACGACTTGAGAAGCCAGAAATAAGCTGCCTTGTCAAATGCAATCTAAATGTTAGCTGGTCTGCTTCTGTAGCTTCCACATAACGTAGGAGTTGACAACTGCCAAATCCACAAGAAAGAAAAACAGTTTGTGCCACCACTTCCATGAACGACGGCCTACAGCATACCGTTCACGCAGCTGATCAAATCTATCCACTCCTCCCGTTATTTTATTATACTCTGCCACAGACAGTTGGCAGACTACGTCACTTCTGCTTCCACTAACTCACCATGTAATATTTATGTAATTTCCAGTCAAATCCAGCAAATATACACGAATATTATCTCCCTCATAAATATAAAAGTAGATAAATACAACACAAGTCACTTCACACGCAAAAGGAAAGCACATTATCCAAAAAAAGCTGTAGCGGTCGAAACAGTGGCGCGTTTTCACGCGGGAACTGTGATTCTGCATTGATTGACTCACAAGGTAGAAATACAACAGCTTTCGCCTAACCGTTGACAATCTACATATAGTTAGCACACTCCAACAGAGATGGTAGGACAAGTTAGAAGTGGGAACAGGGATTACCACTGAACTTACAGTGAAAACAAATAAGGGGGAACTATAGTTCCCACTGGTCACTAAAGGGCTAAACGAGCTTGGAAAACTGACTCAAGAGCACGTTCGGGCTGGCCGGTGCACCAGCCATGTTTTGCAACAACTGCAAGCATTTCATCTCGTTCTTCGTCCTGTCTCGTGAGTTAACATGCTGTGTGTATTGTTACATGAACATCTATAGTACATAAGCAGTATAACAGTAATAATAATGACTACATAGCCATCAGTATACGAAATTTCAGAGACGTTCCCTCATTACGTACTTGTCCAATACTAGCGATAAGATGAAATATATGGCATCAGTAATGAAAGAATCAGTGCGCAGAAGAACTTCACTCGCCAAAGAAAAATTGAGAAACAAGACCATAAGATTAGTAGATAAACTGAAAAGAAAGGATTAAAAAAGCATCGGCAGTTTACAATTCACAGGATATTGGTTCCCTTTTGGACTGGAAGAAGACAGCGAAAATGTTCTAAGAGGAGAGCTACGTTGATGATAACAGATAAGTCCTTAACCTCTTATTGGATCCCCAGTGCTTGCGTATGAGATACATGTTACAGGGTAGTTAGTTCCACAGTGGAATGGCTGGAATTGAGAAGGAGATCGAAAAACGTTTAATAATATGCAATGGTACTGCAAATGCCCAGGTAGCTGTGCACGTTAAAGTGACACGTCGACGGGGAGTTGGGCTGGCTCCAGATGGAAATTGTCCCAAGAATTAACAATGGAGGACGATGTGCAAGCCAGACTGGATCTGGCATATTAGGTGGCTTCCACACATCCCACCAGGTAAATACTGGATTAATATCCAATTCCTGTCTCAGTTATGCGATTCACACACATTGAGAAAAGTTTCGCACACATTTACGTGGCTAAACTACACGGTCGGAATGTAAAACTCCTGGACAATTTCAGCGTAATGAAATTGCCTTTTAAACAGGGTTTTCATTGCAGATCGACCAGTTTCACCTTCACAAGCAAAGGAGAGCTTTCAACCTATGAGGAAAAGTCTTAAAATCAGTTAAAAAATAAATGCCAGACTGGCATTGTTATGAAAACTTTTAGGAAACCTTTCTCGTTCATTCTTTCAACGTCACAATGAATTCTCCAAAATTTTGTCTGTCAGAGTCGTATATCAGCGGTCCCATATCACTCCAGCAGCACCCCCCTCCCTCTCCCCCTCACCATTTCAGAGCCTCCACCAGCTTGAATATTCCCCTGCTCACATACAGGACATACAGGGTCCATGTACTCATGAGGTTACCTCCACACCCGTACACGTCCATCCGCTCGATACAATTTGAAACGAGACTCGTCTGATCAGGTAACATGTTTACAGTCGTCAAAAGTCCCATTTCGGTGTTGACAGGCCCAGGCGATGCGTTAAGCTATGTGTTGTGCGGTCATCAAGGGTACATGAGTGTGCCTTCGGCTCTGGAAACCAATATCGATGCTGTTTCGTTGAATGGATTCAGGAAGTTTTCTCCACATCCGTACAAGTACATTCGCTCGATACGGTTTGAAATGTTCGACCAGGTAGCATGTTTCCAGTTATCAACAGTCCAACGTCGGTGTTGATTGGCCCAGGCGAGGTGTAAAGCTTTGGGTCGTGCAGTCATCAAGGGTATACGATTGGGTCTTCGGCTCCGAAAGCCAATATCGATGATGTTTCGTTGAATGGCTCGCACGCTGACACTTTCTGAAGGACCAGAACTGAATTCTGCAGCTATTTTGCGAAGGGGTTGCATTTCCATCACGTTGAACGATTCTCTTCAGTCGTGGTTGGTCCCGTTCTTGCAGGATCTTTTCCCGGCAGCAACGATGTCGGAGATTTGACGTCTTACCGGATTCCTGATATTCACGATACACTCGTGAAATGGTCGTAAGGGAAAATCCCCACTTCATTGCTACCTCGGAGATGCTGTGTCCCATCTTTCATGTGCCGACTCTAACACCACGTTTCAATTCACTTAAATCTTGATCACGTGCCACTGTAGCAGCAGTACCCAATCTAACAACACCGCCAGGCACTTGTCTTATAGAGGGCTTGCCGGCAGCAGCGCCGTATTCTGCCAGTTTAGATATCTCTGTATTTGAATATGCATACCTGTACCGGTTTCTTTGGCGCTTCAGTGTAATAGGAGTTCTGCAGTCCGCTATGGATGTTCTAATTTACGTTCTTACTTTCCTTTTCCTTCAATATTCAACAGTATCCGGTTGTTGCTCCTCAGAAGGATGTCCTTGATGAATATAACTTTTTAGAGCCTCATTGTTATAGCACTGGGACAAGCCAATTTAGGTTCAAGTAGAACGTCTGCACCAGAATGTCAAACAGGCAGGTGAACCAATACTGGAAACTGTGCTACTTGTCACTCAAGCCAGGTATCTGAATGGCCAGCTCAACAATGTGACCTGACTGTAAACGGAGCATAGCTTCATTTTTCCAACTATGCATAGTGGAGTAACAAAAGGTAAATCATACGCGGAATGGCCTTTGAGCCCACTGACACTGCAGAAAGTAACGAGCTGAATGGTTGAGACGAAGGTCTGGGACACCGTAGCACAGTTACAGAATAAGCAGCATGCCACATGCATATACAGCTAACAGAAGTGAGACTGTTAATGCTTTATCGGAACAGATAACCAGCTATTGGCAGTTAATTCTGAGCAGAAAGAATAGAACAAGGAATTAAATAGACACGTGGAAGTATTGCAAACCGTTCACCAGCAGATACAGCCGGGATCAGGAAAAGCAAAATCATCGCTGGGCGTACCCCTCCTTCCGTGAATTGGCAGCCAATTTATCGTCGTTTTCTTGGAAAACAATGAAAGATATAACTGTGTTTACTAACGATGTCATATCTACAGGTGAATAGAATAACTGGGCAGATCATACATGTCTACATATGGCAAATCTGCAGTTGGTAGGTTAGGTTTAGACATATGTCATTTAATATGAAACAGTAAGGGAGAGACATTCGAACAGTTAGCTGTTGGCCAGCATCAGTGTTGCCAGAAACAGAACAGTATAAGATTATTCAGGGAAAAACATAGTCGTTTAGCAGAAAAATCCGATGAATCTCTCCCAGACAGAATCTTAAAACTTAAAATACAAACATATGAGCTAACGTAAAGTGCAGATGCTGACATAGTCATCCTATGCAAAGCAGAAGATAGGGACCTCAGGGGCTTTTGCGGGGCGTCCCTATTGACATGTCACATATATTCCAGATGCAGAATATGTCCTGTCTGTAGCCGTTAGTATCGCTAAACAATTAGAGGAATTCGGTATTGCTTCAAAAGGATGTAGTGACTGAGCCGTGGCGAGCTGCCGCCAGTGTTATTTTGTTCATGTATCGTTGAGATGGATTTGGACTATAATGAGGGAAGAAAAGCATACTCCAACGTATTTTATTATTGTATGTTTTATAAATGAAATGTAACCTCGACATTTCATTGTATGCGAAGAATGTGATTTATTGTATCAGTGTACTACAACAGTAATTCATAGAACTGTACAGTTATTTTAGATACTTACCGAAAACATTTTAAAGAATTTCAGTTGAATCAGATGTGTCCAAGTCAGTCGTTAGTCTGGACCCCTTAGAGAGGAAGAGACTAAGGTCTCCATAATACAGGTTATTTGAGGTAGGTAACAATAACGTAAAATCATTAGGGACAACGATGCTCAACTTTAGCACTGAAGGTGTTCTCATGAGCACACGGCAGAATTGGAACTAATTGGTGATGGATGTTCTGCAGTTCTTGGACTTACCATCGGTGACAAACATCGTTCTAAAACCGATCTTTCATGATATACAGCTTAGTAGAATTTTCTTTCCACCGAGAGCAACAACCACTAGTGAGGCAGCGTTCCAAGGTTCTCCAGTCATAAAAATTTCGTTGTATGATAATGTCAGGCACAGCAAAGTTCGTCTGTGTTTCTATACATACCGAACTACCGCAAGAGGTACACAATCAGGTAAAGTTTTTATGTGGAATGAACAATTTGTGGAGGATTTTCAGTGCTGGTGCCAGTATGGCATGGTTGGCGGGCGGCCTTACGCCTATCACCGCTAGATGGTAAATATATAGTTTTCACAGTGGCAGAGGATTTCACTTCATTGCAGCTCACCCAGTCAGCGTAAAATATTCGTAAATTATATCCAGAAAGTAACTTCTTGAATTAGTCTACCTATTACTGAAAACCACATCAATATCCATGTACAGGTTTCTGAAATTTTTCATGGATTGTAATGGTGAAAAAATTTTTATTTGATATAATAATGAAATAACAGTTTTCGGACCTCTTCCGTTATTCGTTCTGTGCAGCCATCCTTCTTGCCAAATGTCATGATTGTAAGTCAACCTGAAGCACCGTAATGTTTCTGCTGAGTGAGCTTGTGAGTATCAAAGTGGCCACATCTTTTGATCCATTCACTTATAAATTTAAATGTTTTTTATCGCCAAGGAACTGAAGGCTTTAGTGTGTAATACGAATTTAAACTTGACACCTTTCCCGAGAAAAGAGAGTCTTAGCAGCTAGGCAAACAGACAGACATATGGACAATGTGATGCTATAAGGATTTTGGTTTTACCAATTGAGGTACAGAACCCTAAAAAGGAGCTAAATTTGAGTAGTTGACGGAATATCAAAGAACATTTAACACACTGAAACATGTACTTTCGGATGGAATTCAATCTTTTTATGTGATGCCAGTAATTATGTACTAGGCTGTATTTTGAGTCAAAATGTAGAATATCCAATAGCTTATGTGTCAAAGCATCTAAACGGGAAAGAAATGAACTGAATTTCACTTCAGAAAAGGAGATGTTACCCATTATCTATAGTTTCATTGCTATTTGCATGGTAAGAAATATAAGGTATCAACAGATCATACATCGCTAAAATGGTTGTTGGGATTAAGGGAGCCTTCTAATATGAGGCAACGAGAAATCAAACTGACTGTATTAGACTACGAACTTGTTCAAAATCTTGGAAGTAAACAAACAAACGCAGATACTTCAAGTGTGAAAATCAAGCAAGCACTAAGCAAAAGCATGGCTGAATGGTAGGAGGCACAAGCATGTTATGTAAACGGTCAAGCATTCTGCTTGCAGCTGCAGTTCGTGATACGTAATGGTAATGGCTCACTCTGCAGACTGACACGTGCAGATCATATGTGGTGGACCAGCAGTATTTGTGGATGACGTTTTAAGACAAGCACATGACCATATGTTAGTAGGTCATGGCAGTCATAGAAGAATGGATATTTGATTTGGTGAGAAATTTTAGTGGCAAACAGTACGTAAAGGACTGTGAAGCTTGTGCACAGAGGGATGACCTCAATCATCAGAAAATTTCATTACAAAGATTGCTAGCGGCATGTAAGCCTTTTAAAATGGTTGGGCTCGATATTTTAGGATAGTTTAATAGAAGACTGGAAGGGAATAAGCATTTATTGACATTCGCGATTTGTTACAGTGGCGGCTTCAGTGTTTGTCACTTCACAGCGGATTTGGATGCTCCGTGAGCTACTTTTAATTCGTTGTTTGGTGCTGATGTCACACAGCATTGATAAAGACTGTTCTTGATCTCCGCAGTGATCAAGATAATTGTGACTGATTCCGTTCCTGCGCGCATTTGTGTCTTGCTGCCTCTATATCGGACATGGTTCAGCCTGCTGTTGTTGTACCGTGTTCCTGGGTCTGGCCAGGCAATCTGTGGAGCGTGTCACTCCTATGAAAACCTAACAACTTCAGTCTGGTAACCGTCATAGCGTTGTGCTTTGATTGTGTGTTTAAAACTATTGGAGTTTTAGGACCTCTTGGGATTATGTGAATTGCCTTCGTGGCGTTCAACTTTTTTTTTTTTTTTTCCTAGTACGCTGTGCCAAGCTGCTTTCTTTAGTTGTTTGGGAGCCTCAAGCTTATGCGTCTTACGGGGGGCAAATCTTGTTGCATGTATTTTTGTGGGTTATACTTCCACGCCAAGCTTGTGTTTAAAATCAGTGAGGTTCATCAGCCAAGCGTTCATGTTTTCCTTCCACCTATATGTTCCGACCCGCGTGATGATTAAGTATTCGCCGTTCTCGTCTCGTGACGTGATTTGAAGCTTAATCTCTGTTGTCTGCTGAACTTCTTTACAATCAAATGGTTACCTTTGCTATTTACGTTATCATCTTTTAGCGATTATCAAAACTGTTTTGTCTCTGCTGCTAGCGTGTAATCTGAAGACTTAAATTTTACTCATTTTTCTTAAAAGTTACTTCTCTTTCCATCAAGCTGTCATTGTATCTTCTGCCTTGGGGCGTGTACCCACTGGTTGCTTGGAGAATGAAGAGTGTGGTGAGCAGCGTGTTATCCTGACCGAAATAATTTCGGGGCCATTCGTCCGGATCACATTGCCCGATGTGTAGTGGTTTCGTATCAACCATCTTTCGTTTCCTTATAATGAATTCCTTTAAGTAAACCTGAATTATTAGCTGCAATTTCGTCAAACACATTATGAAAATGTTTACTGCCAGTCTGTCTCTAATACTGTTACAAAACATTGTTATTTCGGACATTCTTGAGTTTGTATGCACTGATTTTGAAGAGATCTTTTATCGATTTTCAGTAATTGTACTTCAACTGTATAATCTAATTGGATCTTTTTTTTTTCAATATGTCAAGATCTTGTTGACCTAATGGGTAAAGATAGTTTTCCTGAAGAATGTTCGGGCGCTGATGACCGCGCACTTGAGCGCCCCCCAATAACAAAACATCATCATCCTTAGGAATGTTAATAAAAATCTTGATAAAAATGATGTGAAATCCTTATTTTTCCCGGTCCTTTCAATCCCAGGCAACCTTACGCAAGTAGTGTGTACTACTTCCGTCTAGTGTTAGCCCGCGTGAAAGAATACGAACATTTTCTAAATGTTTCCATGTCGTGCAGCTGAGGTGCGACGGTGATACAGCTTGGTATTCACCAAGTCGGATTCGTAAAATCGCTTAAAACCGTACCAGGCAGGATGGCACGCCGGCTCTCGTTGTTATTTCGCTGGGCAGATAAGGTCCGGAGCCCATGCGCCCTTTCGAATCCCATAATCAGCGTACTAACGGTTCTGGCTATCCAGACAACTCTTCTCTAATTTCCACGCCACTGAAAATATCTCCGCAACAGTGCAAATATCGGCAGCATACGTTGCGTGCTTTGTTTGAAAACAAACTTGCTACATTCAGTCGCTGTGCTTGCTGTTAACAACACCCTACTTTGCTCTTCGCCCTCCAGCTTGCAACCGGTACTCCTCGATTCTGTCTCTTGTTTTCCCGACAGTGTGCTTCAAACCGTGATAGACAGCGGTATATGCATAAATTCACTGGCTATAGTGGAAGAAAAACGATAGTGTATATATTCTTAGAGCAACAAAGATGCTGCGATAAATGGAAGTAAGATATCAAACTGTATGCATGGACTTTGTGACACGCTACTGGAATCTATTGGTGTTTTATAACAACACACTTCCCTGTTGTGAGGACATTTCTGTTGAGCAAATTCTTATAGCTCGCAAGGTATTCATTTTATAGCCGATGTCTACTGGACATTCTTTCCTTGTTTTGGTCCATACTGCCACCTCTGAATGTTGCCTACCTTATACTTTTAGCAACTACGGTAACGAAACGTGTATTTCGCTGTCAGAGGTATCAGAACGATTCTCATAATTTTCGACTCTTTCGTTTCCGGACCTGCGCCCTTATCTCAAATTGATAAATTTATCCTTCTCCACAATCCCTGAAAGTTTGCAACATCATCACGGAATCACCCTGTATATACGTGTAGATCACACACAGGTGCTAAAGCCTATAACTTCATCGCTCTGTAGCGCAGTTGAATGACGTTTCCGGACACGAGTTCCTGTTTTCATTTAGTTCCTCAAGGGGCCTTCTACATCCCCTGCAACTATATCAGGTGTAACTTTGAAACACCCCGTATATTCCGCACCCACATTACGGTGTTTGGAGCAGCGTGTTTCCAGTAACGCTATCACTTCTCGAACTTCCTTTCTTTGACGTGGTGTTTGTTCCGTTTCTAGTCGATGTTGACCTTTTAATTTCTTGGATTTTGCATTGTTATTGGTAGAGGGCGACGGGACGCCCTTCCTGCCACCACCACAAACCCCCTACCTCACCCCACCGAATTCCGCGGGAAGAGATTTGCGTAGCCAAACTGTCTGCTTACAGCGTTAATCAATGTGAAAGTGTGTGAGCGTTTTCTAAAAGCTTACGAATCGTACGTCTGAGGGAGGAAATGGGTACCAAACTAGTATTCACCTAGTCGGAAGTGAAAAATCGGGTAAACACAACATCCGGACTGGCCGGCACATAGGTACCTATTGTTAATCCGCCGGGCTGACTGCAACTGGGGCGGACCCGCTCGCTGCTATTCGCGCGAGTCTCTAACATTACTCTATATGAACTCTAGTTTCTCTAATTTCCTCTTCGGGATAGTTAGGGAATGTTGGAGGAATTACTGTGATGTACACTTTACCTGGAATGTATATTCTACGATGTCTACAGTAATTGCCACAAGACGTACTTGTGTTGATTTACCCCCACAGTTTGTTAAGCATTTCCATAACGATTTCGCACTTATTACATGATTCCATGACTAAAAGTGCTAGTTTTCCTTGGATCTTGCATATCTCTTACTAATCTAACCCTGTAAGTGTCATTAATGAAGAACTGGTATCACTAATGATTCGAAGCCGTTTCTTTCAAGGATGAATTACATTTTCATAAGACTCATGTCCATTGTAATTATCCGGGATGTTATGCCGTGGTCGGTTGATGAAATCTGTGCTGATTCCCAACGTTTCGTCTCCGACTGCGGGAGACATCTTCAAGGGGGTCCGTAGCTTGATGGAAGGTCCAACACACACACTGGCTCGCTACTGACTGCCGCTAAATTCCGTGTCCGCGCGCCCCCGCACCGCGGCGTGACGTCACGTGTTTTGAAAACGTCAGTGCAATTGGCCGCTGTCCGTCGCCGTCGATCGCCATTGCCATCACCCAGTAGTGGACGGGTGGTACACATCTTCTTTAACACCGGCACCCATATACCGTTTAATTTGACGCCCTCCTCCTTTCGGTTGAAATTATTGGGGTGTTTAGCGATTTCGATTGCCTCCCTGTAGAGTCTTTCGTAATATCCGCTCGTGGCCGCTAGTACTTGCGTCTCCTCGAAACGAACATTGTGGTTCCCCGGCTGGAAAGCATGCTCCGCAACAGCTGATCGTTCCGTTTCTCCTCTTCTACAATTTCCCTTGTTCTCTTCCAAACGTTTAGACACAGTTCTTTTAGTGGCACCCACATAAACATCACCACAGCTGCGGTAATATTCCGCTTCGTCAAGATCCTCCCTATTCTTTCCGTTACATTTTTAACAAACGGCAGGAAAACCTTAGATTTTGCAGTAGCCTGTACGTCAGTATGATTTCTGCGTGGCTGCCTCAACGCACGTTTTATTTCGGCGGACCAATATCCGTTCTTCATTAGTGCATTGTGGAGATGTTCCATCTCAGCGTCGAGTAACTCAGGTTCACAACTATTTCTAACTCTGTCCGCTAACGTCTTGATAACACCCCGCTTCTGTTGTGGGTGGTGGTTCGAATCCCGGTGCAAAAACGGTCCGTGTGCGTGGGTTTGCGGTACACTGAGTGGCCCAAACTACCATTTTCGTTTCTAAAAACAAGCACATCGAGGAAATGTAGTTTGCCGTCTACCTCCTCCTCCATGGTAAACTGAATTCTCGAGTTTATACTGTTCACATGTTCGTGGAACCGGCTTAGTTCCTCCCTACCATGTCTCCACAGCACAAACGTGTCATCCACGTATCGGAACCACACATTTGGTTTCTTGCTGGCAGCACCTAAGGCCTGTTCTTCGAATTTCTCCATAAAGAAGTTTGCAATTACGGGACTTAGGGGGCTTCCCATAGCCACGCCATCCGTTTGCTCATAAAACTGTTCATTCCACTTGAAGTATGTGGTCGTCAAACAACACTTAGACAGTTCTAAAATATCGGCAGGAAAAATTCGATCCAGCTGTTCCAATACATCATTAAGTGGAACCATGGTAAACAGCGATACCACATCGAAGCTGACCAATATGTCCTCCGGCTGGACCACTATGCCATTCAATCTGCTAATGAAATGTGTCGAATTCTTTATATAAGAGTCCGAACGGCCCACATGTGGTTTTAACAGCGTAGTCAAAAACTTGGCTAACGAGTAGGTGGGCGAACCAATCGCACTTAGTATCGGTCTTAAAGGCACATTTTCTTTATGAGGCAGCCACACAGAAATCATACTGACGTACAGGCTACTGCAAAATCTAAGGTTTTCCTGCCGTCTGTTAAAAATGTAACGGAAAGAATAGGGAGGATCTTGACGAAGCGGAATATTACCGTAATTTACAAGCCCACCAGGAAGATACAGGAATACCTTAACCCTGCCAAGGACGCTCGCAAACCATTGGAAAAATCTGGAGTGTATAGGATCCCATGCAGCTGTGGTGATGTTTATGTGGGTACCACTAAAAGAACTGTGTCTAAACGTTTGGAATAGCACAAGGGAAATTGTAGAAGAGGAGAAACGGAACGATCAGCTGTTGCGGAGCATGCTTTCCAGCCAGGGAACCACAATATTCGTTTCGAGGAGACGCAAGTACTAGCGGCCACGAGCGGATATTACGAAAGACTCTACAGGGAGGCAATCGAAATCGCTAAACACCCCAATAATTTCAACCGAAAGGAGAAGGGCGTCAAATTAAACGGTATATGGGTGCCGGTGTTAAAGAAGATGTGTACCACCCGTCCACTACTGGGTGATGGCAATGGCGATCGACGGCGACGGACAGCGGCCAATTGCACCGACGTTTTCAAAACACGTGACGTCACGCCGCGGCGCGGGGGCGCGCGGACACGGAATTTAGCGGCAGTCAGTAGCGAGCTAGTGTGTGTGTTGGACCTTCCATCAAGTTACGGACCCCCTTGAAGATGTCTCCCGCAGTCGGAGACGAAACGTGGGGAATCACCACAGATTTCATGAACCGACCACGGCGTAACATCCCGGATAATTACAATGGACATGATATTTCCGGCCGTGAAAGTCTACATTTTAGTTTCATAAGACTGTTATGATCAATTTTCGCCTCTCATCTACTTTTGCTTCAAAGAGTTTTATGTGATCATTCGACTTCAGGTAGATCCGGGCTGTTATTCCTAGACTTTTACGCATGTAGCTGTTTTTAGTAATTTATCGTAATTGGCGTCGTTATTTCCTGCGTAGTTTATGCGTCAACTACCAGTTACTGCACGAGTTGTCGATCCTCTGCAGATCTTACTTCCTTTATTAGAGTTATAACAGGTTGATTGTAATCTACTCCTGTCGAATGAGTTAACCACTTGAAATTACAATGAAATGAACACCCTTAGCTGCTTACAGGCGTTGACATACGTCAACGGGGACAGATGAAAACGTGTGCCTCGACCGCGACTCGAGCCCGGGATCTCCTGCTTACATGGCAGACGCTCTATCCATCTGAGCCACTGAGGACACACACGATAGCGCGACTGCAGGGATTTATCTCTGGCACGCCTCACGCGAAACCCACATTCTCAACGTATTGTCTCGCACTACATTCGTAGTGCCCCCGCCCATTATACTCATTAATCGCGGCGCGTTGCCGATTCCCGTAAGAGTTCGGGCACTGTTTGTGCATTCGCACAGAAGAAGAAGGTTGTCAAGAGGCCGGTGAGCCTTAACTATATATATACTAAGATGGTATCTGTTCTTTCGTACATGTCCGAAAGAACAGATACCATCTTAGTATATATATAGTTAACCACTTTGCAGAAATACCACCACCTCCCGTTCGAAGAGAAATTACGGCGAATGAGGAACGCAGAAAAATGGAAGAAACCATCCCCTGTGCTGACATAAACCCCACCCGCAGCGACTGAAGTCAAGGAAGAGTTTCCTTAGAACATCAAAGTTACTTACTATCACTGCTGCAAAGGTCAGGGTGGAACTTTCGAGGGATGGAAAAGAGTTTCTGGAACACTGCGTCCACAACAGGATGAGGAATGGATGCCATGGAAATCTTTGAATAGGCTGATGTCAGGAGTGGGTAGATCAAGGTTTAATTTGGCAAGACGGGGCCACAACACAGAAAACAGTGTTAAGTATGATTGCAGAGAAACCCAATGTCCAGCACATGCTTTATTATCGACTGTGTCCAGCCTCCTGTATTGCAGAAGACTTCCATCAAGCAGCAGAAAATGGACTGGAAGTGGCCAAATTTTGGTCAAAGACTATATGACATGTCATCTGTGCAACTATGTATGTTTCTGACACGAGAATGAAAATAAAATATACTTCTTTTCACTTTGAACTTCTTCCGTTCCTACCTTCTTGCGCGACATCGTCCTCCACGAAGAGCCTCAAGGTACTTTCGATGTTACTCCTGTTGATGTATTTTTCGTATACAAATTTGGCCAGACCGTATAGTGAACACTGCAATGGACTTTCATTTTTTGTACATGATGATTGGTGTGAAGCCGATGCGTATCATAAAGATATGTATCTAATCTCAAAGAACCTTCTTTTACTTGATGTAATGGCCGCAGGACCAGAATCTGCTGTGTGTGAATACACATTCCAGCAGGTTTCAGTGGTTCCATAAAGCCGCCCCTTAAATTCGTTGAAGCTGTGCAGCACCAACTGTAGAATATACCGAGACAGAAGTCAAATGTGCAGTTCGCTTCAAGAGTACCATATCGCTGAACAGAGCTGCATAGCACAGTGGGAAAAATAAATAAATATTAAAACTACGAAAGACTGATAAATCAACAACGAACTAATTCGGGAAAAAGAAAATTTACACTGATTCAGTAAAACCATAGCCCGCCCCGATAGCTGAGTGGTCACCGTGACTCATTGCTGTTCTGAGGGTCCGGATTCGATTCCCGGCTGGGTCGGGGATTTTCTCCGCTCAGGGACTGGGTGTTGTGCTGTCTTCACCAAAATTTCATCCCCATCCGGCGCGCAGGTCGCCCAATGTGGCGTCGAATGTAATAAGACCTGCACCAAGGCGGCCGGACCTGCCCCGCAAGGGGCCTCCCGACCAATCACGCCAAACCCTCATTAGTAAAATTATAGAATGAATCCACAAAACATGTAAAGTTTTTAAAATGTTCCATGATCGTACATACCTCTCTGAAAACCACCTGTGTAGTGAATTTCACCCTTCTTCATGTGAAGACGGCACTGTAGGAGAAAATGAGGTGAATAAATATATAATACTTTAAAGAGCAAAGCCGATTACAAATTATAATGTTGATCATGAAGTATAAATCCTTAAAATCTAAGTAGGCAGCCTATGGGTGATATTAGCGAAGTGAGTTCTGCTCACATCACTATGAGATAGTATGCTCAAAGGACTAATACATCTTGCTATCGTTATGTGTACTGGTTACAACGTGGTAGTAAGTGATGACGTTGTTGGTCTCAGCAGCAAGCTAAACTACTGCCAAACACCACTACTCTGGTTACACGCACATGTCATAATGTCAATACACATAACAGAAACTGATAAAATAAGTGAGCGATGGTGCAAATCCAATTCCCTTGGGAGATAAGTAGACTGTGTAGAGCCGGGAGACGAAGATCGAAAATATAGTTACTGAGAAAATTCACTCGAGAAACTAAAAAGTGGACGAAAAACGTTTCAGGATCAAATGAAAGTTTTTTAGCGTGACGAAGTGAAAGGTACTTTGAAGAAATCATATACGAATGAGATCTACTTAATGGTGTGGGACAGAATGAAATGAACTGTTTAAACCTTTTTATTCTTTCTTTAAGTACTAAGAATTTGTCTGTTACGTCCTCTTATTCGGTGCCTTTGTTGGTTGTAGTTAGTTATCTGATCCCTTCACCTCATTCTTGATCTGCACATTGATCTTTTCCCTGTTGTTCGATCACTCATTACTATTTTAGTGCCGGCCGGTGTGGCCGTGCGGTTAAAGGCGCTTCAGTCTGGAACCGCGTGACCGCTACGGTCGCAGGTTCGAATCCTGCCTCGGGCATGGATGTCTGTGATGTCCTTAGGTTAGTTAGGTTTAATTAGTTCTAAGTTCTAGGCGACTGATGACCTCAGAAGTTAAGTCGCATAGTGCTCAGAGCCATTTGAACCATTTGAACTATTTTAGTCACTCCATTCTCATTCATCCTCTTTCTCTATGAAAATTTGGTTTTGGTAACCAAATTTTGTTTAATAAACTATATTCTGCCTGTCTTCTACTCATTTGTTCATTGATTCGACCATTTTGTACGATCTCCCGTCAGAATTATTTCACATGTCAAAAATTTTCTATACTTCTACGTTTTTTATCAGTTTAGTATTCCCATTTCTTCACACATTTTCCCACGGACTCAAATTCTCTTTGGCGTAATCAGTGCATTTTTAGAGTTCTTTTAATAGCTTCGAACGTTCAATTTGAAGATCTTCGTCATCGCAGAATTAATTTGTTGTTATCTCTTTTTAGTTTACTAATATTCCAAACTATTTTTCAATTGACAAAACTCACCGAAGGACGCCGATTGCCGATAATTCATCCTTGGATAATTCTGGCAACAAATGCTTTGGCAGAAGGTAAACAATCATATTTTACGTTGAGCTACTTTCCTTGCCTCGGAGATATATGACCTTAGGGGCGCTGTCAATAAACGCTAGGCGTGCTTTAGTGTCATAAAGTACAAGCTTAGTTTTTGGATTTTTCTGTTGCTGGTTAATCGTATTATAAATTTTTCGACGTCGGACATTTTTCATCTATATTTTCGTTCACAGTACCTGAAGCAAGCTCCTTTTATTCTTTAATATGGTACACAAAACTTTACTAACATTCGCATAAGCCCATCAAGTACAGTATGATTGATGTATTAATAAACTTCGGTTTGTTAACTGTTCTGGTCTTCGTTGTTTCATTCCTCTGTGCTGGCCACAATACCTTTTATTAGTTTACCCAGCGTATCTTTCGTTATTTTCGCCTTAATCTGTCATAGTTTATCGGCTTACCACTCCCAAATTACATCCTGCCGTCAGTCACCATATGGCAGAGGGAGCTACTACTTCATTTTACTACCCAGACCTCAAAATTGGGAATACTGCAGTTATAAGAAGTTAAGAAATTCTGCCGAGTAACAAAGTGACACCAAAAAATACGTTTCTACAATGGAGCAGCATACCAGTATTAAATACCGATTCAGAATTGAGATTAAAATTCAGAGAACGATACATTTCAAATAGAGCCCCATGGGAGTGGTACACTGACAGTCAGCAAAACCAAGAAGAAGAAACCGAAAGTATTTTAAACATTAGAAACTTTAAAAAGCTAGAAAATTTAAATCACTGATGGAAACAAAGAAAAGTTATTTAAAACGAGAACAAGGAAACAAGTACCTCGAAAATATCTACCATTCTCCCAAGCTGTAATTGTTTTATGTCACCTGCAGCAGACAGAGCAAGGTGCGCAGTGGCTTACACACTGGTCTCGCAGTCGGGAGGACAACTGTTCAATCTCACGTCCGGCCATCCTGATTTAGGTTTCCCGTGATTTCTCTAAATCTCTCCAGGCAAACGCCGGGATGGTTCCTTTGAAAGGGCACGGCCGACTTCATTCCACGTCCTTCTGTAATCCGATGAGACCGAGGACCTCGCTGTCTGGTCTCCTCCCCCAAACAACCCCAAACAACCCCTCATCTGCGGCAAAACACATAGAAGTTGTAAGACTTTACATTATGTTACATTAATACTTGTTCCGCAGATTATGAATACGATAATACGTAATGATGAGGAACGAGTCACTTTAACACATTTTCTTTACACAATGCAATTAATACCATTTCCTTCCTATCCAAAAATGCATTTATTCGGTAGAAGGAGCTGTAATTCAGATATTCTTTTAATTTGCTTTTAAATGTTGGTCGAATATCTGTCAGCCTATTAATGCTATTTGTCAAGTGACCAAAGATTTTTATGGCAGCGTAATTCACTCCTTTTTGCGCCAAAGTCAGATTTAACCTAGAATAGTGAAGGTCATCTTTTCTTCTAGTATTGTAGCTATGCATTTCGCTATTATTTATTGAATTGGGATTGGCTATTAATTACACATTTCATAAGTGAATACATGTATTGCGAAGGTACTGTGAATATCCCGAGCTTCTTAAATAAATATGTGCAAAGTGATTTTGGATGGGCTCCAGCTATTATTCTGATTACAAGCTTTTGTGCAATGAATAATTTTTTCGTTAATGATGAATTGCCCCAAAATAGATGTAATAGGGGTCTGTGAAGTTAAACAGAAAGAAGACAAGGATTTCTGGTCAGATGAGTGTAGGGTAATATCTACAGCAGCGGAAAATGGTATAACGGGATTAGGATTCTTTATGAATAGGAAGGTATGGCACAGAGTGTGTAGCTGTGAACAGTTCAGTGATAGGGTTCCTCTTATGAGAATCGATAGCAAACCAACACCAACAACAATAGTTCAGGTATACGTGCTGACGTCGCAACTAAAGAAGAAGAGATACAGAAAGATTATGAGGATACTGAAAGGGCAATACTGCATAGAAAGGGATATGAAAATCTAATAGTCATGGAGATTGGAATACAGTTGTAGGGAAGGATAGAAGAAAAGGCTACAGGAGAATATGGGCCTGGGGCAAAGAAAGAGAGAGGAGAAAGACTAATTGAGTTCTGTAACAAGTATCAGCTAGTAACAGCGAATACGCTGTTCAAGAATCACAAAAGGAGGAGGTATACTTGGAAAAGACCGGGTGATACGGGAAGATTTCAGTTAGATTACATCATGGTCAGACAGAGATCCCGAAATCAGATGCTGGATTGTAAGGCGTATGCAGGAGCAGACATAGACTCAAATCACAATATAGAAGTGATGAACAGTAGGCTGAAGTGTAAGACATTGGTCAGGAGGAATCAATACGCAAAGGAGTGGGACAAGGAAGTACTATGGAATGACGGAATACGGTTAAAGTTCTCTAAGGCTATAGATATAGCAATTAGGAATATTTCAGTAGAGAGTACAGTTGAAAAGATATGGACACCTCGAAAAAGGGGCATCACAGAAGTTGGGAAGGATAACATAGATACAAAGAAGGTAACTGCGAAGAAACCATGGGTAACGGGAGAAATACTTCAGTTGATCGATGAAAGGAGGAAGTACAAAAATGTTCCGGGAAACTCAGGAATATAGAAATACAAGTCGCTGAAGAATGAAGTAAATAGGAAGTGCTGGGACGCTAAGACGAAACGGCTGCATGAAAAATGTGAAGAAATGATTGTCAGAAGGACAGACTCAGCATACAGGAAAGTCAAAACAACCTTCGGTGACATTAAAAGCAAGGGTGACAACATTAAGAGTGCAACGGGAATTCCACTGTTAAATGCAGAGGGAAGAGCGGATGGGTGGAAAGAATACATTAAAAGCCTCTATGAGGGGCAAGGTTTGTCTGATGTGATAGAAGAGGAAACGAGAGTCGATTTAGACGAGATAGGGGTTCCAGTATTAAAATCAGAATTTAAAAGAGCTTTGAAGGATTTAAGATCAAATAAGGCAGAAGAGATACGTTCATAGGATTTGTCGACCTAGAAAAAGTGTTCGACAGTGTTAAATGGTGCAAGATGATCGAAATTCTGAGAAAAGTAGGGGTAAGTTATAGGGAGAGACGAATTCCCAAGAGGGAATAATAAGAGTGGACGACCAAGTGTTGGTAGTAAAAAGGGTGTAAGACAAGGATTTGTTCAATCTGTAAATGGAGGAAGCAACGATGTAAATGGAAAAAGGTTAAGGAGTCGAATTAAAATTCAAGTTGAAATGATATCAATGATACGATGTTCAGATGACATTGCTATCCAGTGTCAAAGGGAAGAAGAATTACTTGATCTTCTGAACGGAATAAACAGTCTAATGAGTACGGAGTATGGATTGAGAGTAAACAGAAGAAAGACGAAGGTAATTAGAAGTAGTACAAATGAGAACAGCGAAAAACTTAACATCAGGATTGATGGTCACGAAGTAGATGAAGTTAGGGAATTCCGCTACCTAGGTAGAAAATAACCAATGAAGGACTGAGAAAGGACATCAAAAGCATACTAGCAGTGGCAAAAGGGCTTTCCTGGCCAAAAGAAGTCTACTGATCACAAATATCTGCCTTAATTTGAGGAAGAAATTTCTGAGAATGTACGTCTGTAGTACAGCATTGTATGGTAGTAAACATGGTCTGTGGGAAAACCGTAACAGAAGAGAATCTAAGCATTTGAGATGTGGTGCTATAGATGAATGTTGAAAATTAGGTGGACTGGTAAGGTAAGGAATGAGGGGGTTCTGCGCAGAATCGGAGAGGAAAAGAACATGTGGAAAATATTGATAAGGAGAAGGAACAGGATGATAGGATATCTGTTAAGAAATTTGGAAATTTGTGGTAAGGTCTTATGAGACCAAATTGTTGAGGTCATCACTACCTAAGACTACGCACTACTTAATCTAACTTAAACTCACTTACGCTAAGGACAACACATACGCACATGCCCGAGGAAGGAATCGAACCTCCGATGGGTAGAGCAGGGCGGACCGTGCAAGACTCCTCAGACCATTCGGCTATCCCGCTGCATATCTGTTAAGACATAAGGGAATGACTTCAATTGTACTAGAGGAAGCTGTAGAGGGCAAAAACTGTGGAGGAACACTTCGAATACATCCAGCAAATAACTGAGGGCATTTTGCAAGTGCTACTCTGAGATGAAGAGGTTAGTACAAGAGAGGAATTCCTGGCGGGCCGCATCAAATCAGTCAGAAAATTGATGACAAAAAAAAAGATATAACAGAAGTGTATGAAAATATGCATTTTAGGCAAATGTACTGACATGTTTATTACTAAAAGTTCCGATAACTCTAATAGCATAAGTAGCTACCGGTCTCAGCAGATCATCAATGTGTTTCATTCAATTCAATTTGTCATCAATGCACACACCCAGATATTTTGAATATTCTGCCTTACCAACAGATTTTTGTTCGAAGTCTCTAATCATCAGTGGTGTTATGCCGTTTACTGTACATAATTCTATGTTTGCCATTTACTGTACATAATTGCATGTACTGTGTTTTCTCAAAATTTGGTGAGAGTCCATTTGCAGAGAGCCACTTAATAAATTTCTGAAAGACATTTCCTTAGCTGACCCTTGTTTGTTGGGTGTGATTACTATACTTGCGTTATCAGCGAAGAGAACCAGCTTTGCATCTTCATGAATATGGGTAGCAAGTCATTAGTATACAGGGTGATTATGATTAAAGTAAAACTTTCAAACCGCAGTAGAAATAACACCACTCGTCAGAATGACGTCAAATTGCAACGAAATATTATCGGAGAAGGGGGAAACGGATGGCACGAGAAAAATAAATAGTTACAAAATGTAGCAATATATGCCCTGTAAACATCATAATTTAGTAGTGGTCGACTACAAATGACAAATGAATCATACAACAATGCCTAAGGTATACGTTTGACGTAAAAAAACTGTACTAGTCAGCACGCATGGGTGTACAAGTGATACTGTTGGTTATGTAAGCCTATCCACAATGGCAAGGTCATATGACATCTAATGGGAAAAATCGGTTTTTAATTGTCCTGTGGCCAAAACCCGCAAAAAAAAGCATAAATGAAAATCAAATCGGATTATTAATTTCCGTGTGACTGTTGCGAAACAAGATGAAATCGAGAAAAAGCATGCTGCACAGCTGATCTAATGTTTCTGTGGTCACGTTGAGAATGTGTCGCGCAATGCGTGCCTTCAGTGCAGCTAATATGACTGTCGGAACACCGAACACAACTGTCAGATAGCCCCACAGCCAGAAGTCACACGGATTAAGATCAGGTGATCGGGACGGCCAGGCTGTAGGGAAATGGTGGCTGATAATTCCAGTGTTTCCGAAATGGCGCTTCAGCAGCTGCTTACCTGGATTTGCAATTAGCGGAGGCGGGCCATCTTGCGTGAAAATGACCCCATCCACACATCCACGCTGTTGGAGAGCTGGAATGACGTGGTTGGGCAAGAGACATTCATAGTGCTTACCAGTGACGGTGAGGGTAAGAAGCCCGGCAGCACCTGTCTCTTCAATAAAATATGGCCCTATGGACAATTACGCCATAAACCCGCACCTGTTTAGGATGAAGTGGTACAATCTGATTTGCGTGTGGATTTTCTGTTGCCCATATTCGATTATTCTGTGTTTTGACGTATCCTGTCAGATGGAAGTGGGGCCACAATATCTTCCACGGCCAATCATTGTCCACTTTCATGGGAGCAAGAAATTCTAAAGCTAAGGTCTCTCTTGCTGGCAGCTGAACAAGAAGTACATGAGAATTTTCACTGGATAGCAAAGATAATTTTGGCTGGATACCAAAGACGGATGTTTCGTAGGACTTGACGCACCGTGCTCGCGGGTGTGTCCAATGTTTGGCCAATTCTCCGTGCACTACACGTTTGCACACCACCACTTGTCTCCTCCTGCACTGCTGTGGCCACTGATTCCACTGACGTACAGTCAATTCGTTGCACAACAAAAGAACCCGTCTTTTCGAATTTCCGAATAATTTTTTTCAGACCCACGGCAGTCATAAGACTAACGCCTTTTTTTCAAACCCTTCAGCGTCCGGAACATCTGCATTGCGACACGTGCACAGCCAGTTCTTGTAATACAGATTTACAAGCAGAGCGCGATCCTGCATTGAGACAGTCATGGCTAACGTCGCAGACGCGAAAGGAGGAAAAGCCTTGTACCCAGCGTGTTTATACCAAGTTCAATGGGTCGTTCGCGTGACAGTGTTTTCATTTATGTATTCTGACACATACAGGGACCCAAGACTGAACCCAGTGGGACACAATTCTTGATAACTCCACAATTGCAGGACTGTGTTGTTTTTTGTACACTCTCTGTACTGTTAATTTCAACCTTCAGCACTCCTCCAGTTAAATATGAATAAAACCGTTTGGGCACTATCCCACTCATACTACAATAGATACGTTTATCTGGAAAAGATCTGAAAATATCCCACTGGGTGATGTTAGGTTATTCAGAAATTTGATATTCGATCAACGAAATCATATATAGCATTTTCTGTTAAAAAGCATTTCTGGACGCCAAATTGTCATTTTGTCATTTCTTCATTTTTACAAATAGGTTATGCTGCCCTTGAATACATTACTTTTTCAAGAATTTTGGATAAAGCTACAGAAGCGAGTTTGGACGGTAGTTGTTGGCATCAGACCTACACCTTTTTTTACGCAATGGTTTAACAGTAGCATATTTCAGTCTACCTGGAAAAATAACCTGTTTCAGAGAGCTATTACATATGACTGAGAATCCTACTTATCTGTTATGCACAAGCTTCTAGTACTCTATGGGAAATTGTATCATTCCATGCGAGATTTTACTTTTGAGAGAATTTATGATTTTCGTAACTTCTAGGAGAGGCTAGCTGAATTTCAGTTTTATCAAATTGTATAGATATTGGCTCTTCCATATACTGCCTTGCCTTTTCTAATGAATAGCAGGAAACTACTTTCTCTACAGCAATTAAAAATGATTATTAAAAATGTGTTGTACTTCTGAATTTTTGTTAACAAACTTTACATTGCGTTTGATAGAAATACAGTCTTCCTATGCTCTTGGTTGTCCTGTTTCGCTTTTAACAATATTTCAGATTGTTTTAATTTTATTATCAGACTAATGCACTTACTTCTGGTCTTTTTAATAACTTTTCTTAATACAGTGCAATAGTTTTTATAATGTTTCACTGTTTCTCGATAATTACTCCTTCTGGCTATATAATACATTTCCCTTTTCTGTTTACGTTGTACTGGTAACATCTATAAAGAAGCGAAAATCGATGGACATTGGATGTGTTTGGAAAAATAATTACCTTAAAATGTAGACTGCCTACTGGCAATTACAATTTATAATCTTAAATTTCGTAACCGTCTATCTTCGGAACAGTAACTCTGTGTCTCTATGCAACCTTCATTCCATGAATTCATCACCATGGCCTCCGGTAGCACAAGCGTAGCTATCTGCTTGACGAGGTCATTTGGAAATAGAGCTTCTGTAACTCATTTCCATAATGCCATATTTCGTAGAAATCAGCTCGACAGAAAATAGGAGGTACAAACACTAACAAACGTGAGTTTGCTCTCTTTGTGCCCTGCATTCCGTAACACAGCTGCACCGCCGGCTCTTGGTATTTCGGCGTCTCTGTATGAGGAATGTTACATTTGTCGCCTCGCCCCAATACCCTATAAAATGTAAGACATAAGTGTTTATTTTTTCCGAAATATAACTGTCATAAAACATCACATATTTTATCAACCATTTCAGAGACATAAATGTGAAGAAGAAAGCAGCACCATAAAATCTTAACTGTTAGAATTATGAGACTTCAAGAAACAATAATATAGATTTTGACTGGCTCTCATATTCCGCGTGGAAACACGATGGTCAGTTTACTTCCAATTTTATATTCTCGTCGGTACCACCTGTTAAAACTCCAGTGCATAATCTGCGGTAGAAGTTTTTGAAGTTTCGTGTTGCTGTTGGCTTCATTTCGAAGGCCGGTTTGAAGCTACTCTCAACGACACTCTGTCCTGAGCGAGCCTCTTTATCTCCGAATAACTTCTGCAGCCTACTTCCTTTTGAAATTGAATACTTTACTCATCCCTTCGTTTCTCTACAATTTTTACCATCCGCACTACCCTCCAAACTAAATTAATGCTGATCCGTTGATGTCTCAGAATACGTCGTATCAACCGATCCCCGCATTTAGTCAAGTTATGCTACTTATTTATTTTCTCCTCAGTTCTATTTCAGTACCTCCTCATTACATGTATGATCTATCCATCCAATCTTCGGCATTCTTCTGTAACACCACATTTCAAAGGCTCGTATTCGGTACTTGGGCGAACTGTTTATCGTCTATATTTCACTCCCATCTACAATCGGAGTTAAGAAATTTCTCTTCTTCAGAAAGATTTTTATTCCCAGTTTCATTGATGGCAGTGAAAATGCTCCAGTGCTCGTTTAGTGGTTCCCACTAAAGAAATTGTAACCTGTGAAAAAGATCAATATCAGACAGTAAGTCGAAAAACCTTTGGCACCTAGCTAAAATATGGGTGAAGAAAGAGGGCACAAAAACGCCTCATTTTGGAGGTGACTAATATTTAGTTAACGTTGAAATAAATTATTATTTCAGGCACGTTACTGCGTCAATGAATCATGAACCTGAGAGATTGTTTATGCTTATTATTTTCCCTATCATTTATATATTCGGTTTCGTTTCAGCCATTGTAAGTCATTCTCCAAATTTATTTATTTTCTTGCTTTGCTCAAAATGGTTCAAATGGCTCTGAGGACTATGCTGCTTAACTTCTGAGGTCATCAGTTGCCTATAACTTAGAACTAATTAAACCTAACTAACCTAAGGACATCACACACATCCATGCCCGAAGCACGATTCGAACCTGCGACCGTAGCGGTCGCTCAGTTCCAGACTGTAGCGCCTAGAACCGCACGGCCACTCCGGCCGGCTCTTGCTTTGCTGCCAGAGTGAAAAATTAGATTTGCAAGTAGTGGTGAACAGAACTGATAAGCCTGATACTGTTACTAATAATAATGACTATTCAACGTCAAACACTCAAAAAAAATGGTGAGAATAAGTGTGTTGTGGTCGAGGAGCAAGATAAATATTTGGACTAAGTTACTGTTACCTGAATATTGCCCTTTATTCACAGAAAATGTTCCCAGAATCCGGTTATTTAATCTTTGATTTAACAAATTAGGAAAACGCTTGCCAATACCATTCGTTACTAATGATGACTACGATTATTAAGATTGGATCGGCAACAAAAGAAATGAACATAAGAATAGTTTTGCTAAACTGAAGGAAGAAAAACGAACCATCCAGTAATCGAAAAAGTCTTGCTCTTTTCTAGCATTGGATGTCAGATGGCTGATGTTCTTGTCTATGATCTAACAAATATAGAGTCTAACGATATATTCAAGACAAAATTTGCTCAATTAAAATATTTTTTCATAATCGCAATCTGTTCGTTTTTACCTCTCAGCAAATGTCATTTATTCGTCAAAGGGTAAAATACCCCATGTACCACAAATCTAAATACCAAATTAGATGCTTCTTGCGCGAGATTTTGCTCGAAGGGTTTTGTAGGCTGTAAAACAGGCTTCAGTTGGCATTTAACCGGCGATTACGCCACGAGAGACAGAAACATTGACCACTCATGCACTGCCGCCAGCAATAACAACAATCATGATCATGTACTTACATGCTAAGCATAAAAGATACAGATGCAACTGAACTTGATTTGAGATGCGAAATAAAATGATCGCTTAGGAAGAGAAACAATTGGAAGTATATTTTCATTTGCTAAACTCTTTCATACGTTCGCGGCAGTTCATAAAGCTGTATTGGTAACATTATTGCGTAGCTCACTCAAACAGTGGAAAGTACTGGAGTTTGTGGTAATATCAGAGTAACTGATGCGAATAATCAGTAATATGTGTAAAACCAAAGAATCGGTTGTAAAAATAAAGATAGATAATACGGAAATTTTCGGGACAGAGAAAGGAGCTGCGGAAGTATAATATCTCTGTTTGTTTTTGTTTGTATGGAGAATATGTAATGAAAATTACAGGTCTAGAAGATGGATATAGGAATTAAAATTGACGCGACAGAGGAAGTTAATCATCAATTTAAAATATACAGATGACTCAACCGTTACAGATGTAGGCAACACGCAGTGAAGAAGACATTAATATTATGCTGGAAAAATACGAAAAGAAAGAGGAAGAGTTAGCTTAAGGCTAAATTTTAAGATAACAAATTTTGACAACAGTAATGAAGGGTAATACGGTGGCACAGAAATCATTGAGGATGTCATATATTTGAAGGGTCTACGGTAGCAAAATGTAGCTCCGGTACTTAGGAATTAAGAAGAAGGATACAGCCTGGAAAATCCGCTAGAATTAAATTAAGCAAGTTGCAAAGAGATGGAAATTGGCGCTATTCATCAAAATAAAAGTGGCTGAAACTGTTATACGGATTGAGTCGTCGAGAATGGAATCAGATGATCGCAACAACAACAAAAGTTCTTTTCAAATACAGATTTGGAGAAGTATCCTGAGGATTTCACGGACTGAAAAAATAAAAAAGAAGTTCTCCTGAAAAAAGTAAAACCAAACATATCTTTGAACGCAAAAATGCTGCAGATGAAATTAATGTATTTTGGACATATGAGAGCAGAAGAGTGACTAGAAGAAGCTGTAATAAACAAAATAACAAAAAGTCAAAAACTTTGAGGAAACCTAAGAAGAAGGTGCTTGAATGTCACCAAACCAACTTCCAAGAATACATGGAAGAACGTCGATCACCACGACGCCAGGCGACGCGAAGGATCATAAAACTAACGCATCGTACCACACTTCTGGATCAGCAAATTGATTCACACGTGTCTGGTGCTTACGAGACAACGAGTCAAATTTTTTTGTTCTGTACTGGTGTGCAGGCTACACCGCCAACAACGGGAAGAAACAAAAACTAAATTGTGGAAATTTAGCCCAAAATTTACCCACCTTCGAATTTTGTCAATACAGGTGGCTGCCTAGTTCGACTACATCTTTTTGTACTGCTGTATTTTCTAACTAAAATATACTAATTCATTCTCTCGTATTTCATTGAAACGAAGTTTTCCTAATACATTGATGAATGCTAAGATGAATACTTTCATAGGCCACCAGTGAGGAGTTGTGCAATTCGCAAATATCTTCGGTACGTAAGAAACAGCTACCAGCATTTTTCAACAGTTGCCGGTCTCCTATATCTTTGTAAGAAGCGAGATGTAGTGGAGTAATAAATTCGCTGTAACAAAAGATACTCTTGTAACAGCTGGCAGGTCATTTCAGAGAAGGACCCAAGCGGCAACTTTGATTGTTATTAAACTGTCGTAATTCACAGTAGTGCTAAAAATTCGAACGTGTCGGGAATGGCGAAGGATGAGTGATGATAATAGCTGCAGGAGATGATGTGGAAAAAATTCTCGTTTTGCCGATCCGAATGCTCACTCCGTAAGTATTAATACTCTTATGTCTTTTGCAGATGATTCAAAAGAATCGAGGAAGTAATCGCTGGTGAGTTCCGGAGTCCTACCCGAAGTCCAGCAAGCTCAATAACTGTGGGGAAGAAGTTAAACAGAATGGGGTACAAAGGTCGAGCAGCTCCTCGTAAGCCAATTTTTGCAGTCAGTGCTGAGTGACTCTTGGCGTAAATACTGTGGATGGCCGGAAGTGGCTGATGAATTAAAAAGTAAACCTACAATCCGATGTAAGTGTTTAGGTTCGGCGAACAGCTGGAGAACATTACCTGTCATGTGTAGTGCCAACAGTGAAGCACGGGGAAGGTCTTGTTAAGGTTTGGTGGGCACTTTCGGTGGTTACGTTGTGGTCGCCTTATTCCATTTGTAAAGCGATAAAAGTGGAAAGGTATGAACTATAGTAGAGGGACAGAATGGGGTTGATGACTGTACCAACATGATAATGTGTCCTGGAATAAAGCAGCGTCTATGAGGCAATCGTTTGTGAGCAAACGCATTCCCGAAGTGGAATGTCTTGCGAGAAGCCACGACATAAGTCAATGGAATACGTTTGGGATGAACTAAAATATAAGACTTCATTCCAGACACCAGTGTCCAACATCGCTGTTTTTGCTGGTTTGAGCTGTTGAGGAATAATGGGCTGCCATTCCTGCACAGACACTGACTCCCTAGAAGTGTCTCAAGCAGAATTCAAGCCATCATAAAGGCAAAGGGTGGACTTACCTAATATCAATGTTTACTAATAAGTGTCTGAATACTTTTGATGAGACAATGTAAATACGATCGGTATCTGACATAGGTTTCGGGTCTTGTAATCACAGGCCTAAGTGGGAAGTTGCATAGTGAATGGCTGAGACAGTACTAGTAAACTTCCCTGCAAACTGAGTATTTATTTTAACAACCTCCCATCTGGCAGGGCACAGACAAATTAAGTTATATAGTTTTCTTTTCCAGTGTCTTACGTATTTACACCACTTATTCCACAACAATTCCTAAACGAAATATGAGATAATACAAAAAGGATATAAAATTTCTAGAATTACGCCCACCTTAAAAAGTTTTGCATGACCTCGGTTCCCAGAGTTTCGGAACCTGTACAGAAAACTGGAATACAGATCAACATAAACATCGTTTCCGCCCTTTTTATTCCTTATGAAAACCACAAATTGCATGTTGTACCACTATATAGCGAAACCTTCAGAGGTGGTGGTCCAGGTTGCTGTACACACCGGTACCTCTAATACCCAGTAGCATGTCCTCTTGCGTTGATGCATGCCTGTATTCGTCGTGGCATACTATCCACAAGTTCATCAAGGCACTGTTGGTCCAGATTGTCCCACTCCTCAAAGGCGGTTCGGCGTAGATCCATCAGAGTGGTTGGTACGTGAGGTCGTCCATAAACAATCTATACAAGGCATGTTCGATAGATTTCATGTCTGCGGAACCTGCTGGCCACTCGAGTCGATCGATCTTTATCCTGACGGGAGTCCTTCACAATATATGCAGGATGTGGGCACGAAGTGTCGTCCAAAGATGAATGCCTCACCAATATGCTGCCGACATGGTTGCACTGTCGGTCGAAGGATGGCATTCACGTATCATACAACTGTTGAGACGCCTTCCATGACCTTTAGCGGCGTACGTTGGCCCTACATAATGCCACCCCAAAACAGCAGGGAACCTCCACCTTGCTGCACTCGCTGGACAGTGTGTATAAGGCGTTCAGCATGACCAAGTTGGCTCCAGACAAGTTTCCGAAGATTTGTTTGAAAGCTTATGCGACACTCATCGCTGATGGTAACGGGACGCAAATACTGAGCAATCTATTCGGCATGTTGTTGGGCCCATCTGTACCGCGCTGCATGGTGTCGTGGTTTCAAAGATGGACCTCACCATGGACGTCGGGAGTGAAGTTGCGCATCATGCAGCCTAATGCGCACAGGTTCAGTCGTAACAAGACGTCCTGTGGCTTCACGAAAAGCATTACTCAACATTGTGGAGTTGCTGTCAGGATTAATTCGAGCCATAATCCGTAGGTAGCAGTCATACACTGCAATAGTAGCCCTTGGGCGGCCTGAGCGAGACATGTCATCGACAGTTCCTCTCTCCCTGTATCCTCCCCCCCCCCCCCCCCATGTCCGAACAACATCGCTTTGGCTCACTCCGAGACTCCTACACACTTCCCTTGTTGACAGCTCTTCCTTGCAGAAAGTAACGAGGCGGACGCGATCGAACCGCGGTTTTGACCGTCTAGGCATGGTTGAACAACAGACAACACGAGCCGTATATGTCCTTCGAGGTGGAATGACTGGAACTGATCGGCTGTCGGACCCCCTCTGTCTAATAGGCGCTGTTCATGCATGGTTGTTTACATCTTTGGCGGGTTTAGTGACATATCTGAACAGTCGAAGGGACTGTGTCTAAGATACAATATCCACAGTCAACGTCTATCATCAAGGGTACTGGGAACCGGAGTGATGCAAAACTTCTTTTGTTGTGTGTATAATGATACCTGTATTTGATTTTCAAGATGGCATTTTCTGTTTAATTCCCAGCTAAATGAATAATTTTACAACTGTGTGTGTTGAAGTTCTTTGAAGATATCGACATTTGAGTTCAGTAGCATTTACTCCGAAGACTGGTTTGCTAGACCTCTCAAAATTATTGTATTCAGTGGAAGCACTTTAATCTCTAAATAACTATTGCAAAATAATTGCTGTAATCATATGGTGGTTAGCTTCTATAGAATTTACTCCCTTTTCACGCACACTTCTCTCCGACGCCGAAATATATAAACTGATCCCTTCTGTTTGTCAAGTTGTGCCATAAAGTTATTCTGTCTCCGATTCGATTCAGTACCTCATCATTATTTATGGGATCAACCCATATAATCTTCATCATTCTTCTGTAGCACATCACTTCAGAATCTGCTTTTTTCTTCTTGTGTGTGCTGTTTATGTCCCACTTTTCAGTTCGGCGCAGGACTACGTTCACACAAGTGTCAGAAATTAATACTTACCATCTAATTTTTTGTAAGATACTAAAATATTTCCTCATGAGCTGGTTTAATTGGACTATATTTCATGACTCTTGTTTAACGTTTGTCAGTTATGTCTTAAAGCACCTTTTCAACACGTCACCCAACTTCCAACTTTTGCGTTTTTTGTAGTCTCTGGCTTTTTTTTTTTTTTTTAATTTTTCTTCGCTGGACTTTAAATACCTACCCAGATATCTCTTTAGTTCCCTTTACTGCTTTCTCAAGCTACAGACTGAATAACAAACAGATACAGACTACGAACTTGTATCAACCTCCTCAACTACTCCCTCCGGTTCATGTTCTTCGACTCACAACTGCAGGCTGGTTTCTGTTCGAGTTGTTGATAACCTTTTATCTCTCTGTATTTCTTCCCTGCGTCCTTCATAAAATCTAAGAGTATATATTAGTCAACATTTTCAAAATATTTCTCTAAATCTACAGATACTGTAGATTTTCCTTTCTTCATTCTACGTTCTAAGATAAGGGCTACGTCAGCATTATTTCGCATCTTCCTACTTTTCTCCGGAACCCATCTTGATGATCACCGTAGTTGGCTCCTGTCAGTGTTTCCTTACTCTTCCAAGTAGTTTGTGTTAGTATTAAAATGGGTAATTGGAACAAATTACAGTACTAAATGTTCTAAGACTTCGTATTTTGACCTTATTATACCGTCTACCAGTAATACGTTCCGCGTCACTCAGATTAGATGAGCTGATTGTACAGCTTTTAATCTAATCGGACTATGCACAAGCAATGATAAGTTTGAATGGACGCACACACACACACACACACACACACACACACACACACACACAGTGCAAGGAGTTAGCTACGCAGAATGCGTGAAAACCACAAGTCTGAATGCGTATGCGATTAGTAAAACAAACATGATTGGTCTCAAAAGGAATTAGCAGGCTGTTTGGACTAGATCGCAAATCAGTCTCAGAACAAAGAAAGACTATATGGCCAGTAATAGGACATCATATGGGTAGTCTAGTTGTAAAACTTCTTTCTGTGGGAGGAAGATCCTATTAGGCATTCACCAGAACTGTGTAAGGTATAGCCATTTTTGTCAAAATATGGAAAATTAATTAAAATTTATCTTACTTTTATAATGGATGCTCCTACATAACTATGTCACATTTAGTTTCAGGAAACAAGCACTGAAATGTAAAGACTCAGTTAGTTATGATGACTTCCAAGTGGATTTGATTTGTATGCTTACACCAGCACAGTGAGTCCTCCAGGTGCGTCATGTATCCAGACACATTAAAGTACTCTTAAATGAAAATACTGTACAAAAATGGAGAAGGCGATAATGCAAACAATTACAGACCAACTTGACTGCTGTTTTACAGGATTATTTAGAAGGCAATACAAATGAGAACAGTAACACACCACAGTACACGTCATTTGTAGTTAGATTTGCTGATTTTGTGCAGGAAAAGATATTCAACAGAAAATGTAATTCACTGTTTTTGGTGTGAAGCAAATACAGGGCTCATAGGTAACATCATCTTTTATTTAACAAAAGAATTTTACTGTGTGCTGTATTTTCTAGTTCTTCATAATTTGTCATATCACTATAGAATAGTGGAGCAGCTGAAAAATGGTTCCATTTCATACATGAAAGCTAATTAATAAAACTATATTGATACAAATGACAATGTAAGAGACTGAAACATGCGACGAGTACTGTAGCAAATAAAGAATTGAAAACATTAGCTTGGGCTCACAGTATATAGATTGACAGTTAACTGCACTAAATCAGGCTGGTTACACTTCCAACAGGGAATTATTGCAGAAGCGAAATTTTGCTTTCACAACCGAATAATCAGTTAAGACGAACATATGGAATTCTCCTGTATTACTTACTATGGTATATTTTCAGGCAAATTCTGTGTATCCACAAAGAATGTTCGTAGCTCAGGATAGGTCAATCCGATTGACCTGCGGTGCCTGTTGGAGAGCACCGTACTGACTACTGTTGAAATTTTTATGTTGGTCATCACTGTACAAATACTTCCTCAAGCGATTTGTCGTTAAGAAATGTTCCTTACTCAAGCGATTTGTTTTTATGAAGTGTTCCTTGCAACAATTTAGAGCGTTTCATTTATTTACTGAATTTTCTACTGCCAACTTCTTTTGTGTGATTTTCTAATTTTTAATTTCTTCTTTTTTAGTTTAAAATTTTCTTATCAGCTTTCCATGACTAACATCATGACTGGTTCCACTGCCAAACAGCGTTGGCACACGTCCTCTCAGGGTACCTTTTCGATTACATTAAATCCCATTCTTCTGTTTTCTTTATAAAGCTAACAATTTTTTCGTATGAAATAGAAGAGCGATGACGATGGATACAGCGCAGTGGCTCCGCTCCGGCAAAACGTTGCAGGACTCTTACCGAGCAGATTAGATGTGACCAACTTGCAGAAAATCTCACAGTCTATGGAGTAACACAGTAATGTACATAAAACCTGGTCGTCGCTTCCGTCGAGTTCTTGTTTTATGTTCACGTCATAAACCGTGATTGAGAGCAAGTCGTGGAAACACTGCGGAAATAAAATAATCTGTCGGCATTGATCACTGTTATAACAGTTATACAGTTTTACATCTCACTGTACTTTGACAGCAGTCAAAAATTTAATGACTTTCGTTTTAGTACCCTATAAAAGTAGTTTCCGAAATGTTCGAATTAATTATATTTGATTATCTGAAACCGTATTACTGCTTAAAAGATGGCTCTGAGCACTATGGGACTTAACTTCTGAGGTCATCAGTCCCCTAGAACTTAGAACTACTTAAACCTAACTAACCTAAGGACATCACACACATCCATGCCCGAGGCAGGATTCGAACCTGCGACCGTAGCGGTAGTGTGTTCCAGACTGTAGCGCCTAGAACCGCTCGGCCACTCCGGCCGGAGCTTAAAAGATGTTAATGACGAAGCAGAATAAAGAAAACTGGATTATGAATTTAAACCTCGGAAGAAGCTAAAATTTATGGACTTCCTGTGAAGAAATGTCCAAGATATCTCGTGATGTAGACAACTCAATACGAAACATTGTATTGTTTGCTTAGCTGGCTACAAATAAGAGCTAGAAGAATTTTGATTTCTCTGCCTGTTCTAAGTAACCGAAGTCATGATGAACGACAATAAATGTCCTATTTCGTGTGTGAGATAATGGCAACAAGCAAACTAATATTGTGAAGGATCATTGTTCAGCCTATCAAGTCGCTGTTTACGTATGTAGTTATAATATCGTAATGTAATAGTGATTCGAGGCGACTGTTTGCTAATACTATACAGCAGTAGAGGTATTTGCCGTTGTACATTTTTTTCTGGTTAATTATTTGAGCTTATGGACAGCCCTATGTGTCATACGAGTTCCAATGAAAATTGCTTATTACCAGAATAAACTTGAAAGTTATCTCCGAAATTCCAACAAGGATCAATTAATCCGAAAACTATTGTGTACATTTCCGCTGACAGACAGCTGATGCTAACACCTGCTATAAAGATGCTCTCCAGCCCAGTAAACATACTGCTATTTGATTAATATGTGAGAATCTATATGTAGTCTGAAATGTTCACATTGTACTGTTCCACATATGTTACCGTACGTTGTCCTATAAGCAATGGCGGTATTGGACATGGGCATTGGATGGGTGGATAATCGGGAAAGAGGGAGATGGGAGTGGAATTTTCATTTCATTTAGATTATCACTTTATCGCCGACTCTTAGGCTGACTCGCATCTGTTGTGAACGGTTGCCGTAGAATGGAATGAAAGATCCTTCTGGAGCATTTTTTTCCTTGTATTGGGCGACAGACCTCATATTGGCACATAAACGCACCCATAATGATTGAGTATACCCGTCTGCTGTTGAATGCAAGAAACTGTGAAGTTGGGTACGGATAACTTCAGTAGTAATGACAGTCAACCTTTTTTTTTTTTTGTGGTACATCTCAATACTGTCGATAGTGTCCAAAAATTAACAGTTAGCATAAACGGGAGAAGAAGGTAACAGGAGTAGCTGTGAAACTTTTCTCACAAACCAGAATGATTTTATCGGCAAAAATGATATAAGACGACAAGTGGGCTGACGCTCTGGCTGGGCCGATAGAAATAGATCGTTCCCCCTGAAGCTACTTATGAAAATGAATCTGTCAGTCTATCGATTTAATGATATGACTAGAATGACCCTCGTGAATGAGTTCTGGGAGTTGATTCCCGCAAAATCTATGAAAAGTTTAATTAATTAGAATGGCGTTCATTTAACAACAGAATTAAAAGTCTTTTCCCAAAATGATCCCAATTTATTACAGTTAATCCCTGCATCCATATACATAAAAATAAAAGCAATACATTAAACGTCAACACACTAACAAATCACAGCATGATAGAATCTGCCAATTACACAGTGCAACAAATTTCAATTTGGTTTATCGCTGCAAGATGATACTAGGTTTCTTTACTAAATCACACAATCTCATTGGGAAATCGAAACAAGTAATGTTTCATCACGCACCAATTCTTCCGCAAAAGATGCGCCTCATATACTACTTTCGAGAAACATGGAGAAGACTCAGTAACAACAGAGAAGGAATTTCTAGTTGATTAATCTACAGATCATGTAACGAAAGTAACTGTTTGTATTACAAAACATAAAATGAAGTGAAAATAGTACCATAAAGCTGAATAAAAACTTGAAATGCACTTACAAGGTAGAAACTTTTCCTGGAAATTTTCCATTGTGTGTGGATGGTGAAACTCCTTGTGGAACTGTCAAGCAGTAATCCGCCATAAGGTTTGCTTATATCGTTTTTTCATGGCAACAATATTTTGGTGAAATCGCTCACCATGTTCCTCAGTCAAATCTCCATGATTAAGTGAAAAGATATCAAAATGGGAATGAAGGAAATGCAATTTCAGAGACATGTTGAAACACTCCAGCATGTGTTCCGTCAGTTCTTTGTAATTCTCAGACGTTACCATTTCCAAGAAATCGTAGCATACATTTTTTTAAAAATGAATATAAGCTGTATTCTCAGAATCTGTCAGCAAATTGAGGAGCAAGTGTCCAAGGTCATGGAACGTGTCAGTATATGAAATTAGTACATAAAAGTAATAACAGATAAAAATAAAATATGTATGAACTCAATAAGGTCAAGCCAAAAATTTAAGTAAATGCAGTCAACAATATAACATAAGAATCAGCTTAATTTTTCTACGAATTACTCAACAGGATGGAAGGAGTGAACTACGAGGAAGCTCTTTAGTTTCAATTTGATTATGACAGACTCCTGATCACCATGTCCGCCGTCGAACCGATAACGAGAGGGTGGGAGAGCAGCTATCCTGACAGACCAAAGCAAAGGTGCCCACATTTGGTAGCTGCCATGCCGCGACGCGACGATTAGGTTACTGTCAGAAACGGGACAGGTGGACGTACTACCAAAGCAATGGACACAATCAAGGATAAACAACAGTTTCAGCAGACGTACGACATTGTGGCTGTACATAAACACTATTTTCCTTGTTAGATATCCACCCCGCTTTTCGTTAACTGTGTAGAAATATGTTGGAAAAGAAATCAGGTATATGCTGGGGAAGAGAGCTGCATGACGATAAAATGACACCGGTGAGAAAATTATGTGCTGTTGCTGGGTTCGGCTTAACTTGTCGGTGTAATGCATGATCACAACTTGACTATTAGGAATCAGAAGGCATTCCCTGTATTCGGGTACGAAATGCCAATGTCTCACAGAATGGATACTGCAGAAAAACTGCTATAAATGAGCTCTTAGCGCCTATCTTCTACTAATTATTTAAATGATACGGAGGAAGGGATTATTTAACTATGGAATAGATACAAAAGTCAAGATTTACCCCGGTTAATACATTTCTGGATTACTCACATGAGAAAAGAAATCTACAGGATATTTACATATAAAATAGGAACAAAATAACTAATAAACAAGGGAAACAGTTACTTGGTAAGCACTTGTGGGCGGATCGCACGGAACCTAGCAGGGAAAATCGAAGTTTTCAACTCTGAGTACGTTGGACAAACTTACACTCGTCAGTAGTGCATAAAGAGTTGCATTTATCATGTTACATGAATGTGATGCTAGTCATACAAGCAGAAATTAACAACATAGCCTTGGTACTGCATAAGAAATCTTGCGGAAACAGAGGTACATGACTCACTAAGATGATGTCTACTCACTTTTCAGAGAAAGGAACTGATTGAATGATTGACAATGAACTGAATATATCTATCGTCTCCAGAAAAATTAGTTCAGAACTAAGAACGCCTACTTGAAGCCACATCTTCGTCAGTGAAGCAGAGCTTACCAAACGTAAAGTTGCTTCCAGAACCTGACTGCAGCCTCTGCGCCTGTCAGAGTCCGATACCATTGACCGAGCAGTGTTTGTGCCAGTCGGATTCTCAGCCCTAAGTGAGACTATTAGCTTTCATTGTTTTCTGAGATCAGAAAAAAAGTGTCTCGAGAATTTCCCTCGTCTCCAGAGTGTTCCATAAAAGAAGAACCCCCAGCCTAACTTCCTCAGCCAGTCAAAAACACGTAATTAGTGTTAGCCAATGAGAAGAGTGGAGATCGACTCATCGAAACGCCTTCCTAAGAAAATTGTGAAAAATATTCGACTGGATGTTCCCACAAAAGGAAAGAGATGGAGATGTTTATGTGCTGTTATGGCTCCAGACTTTCGTGACATACCTGTGTTCAGAAACTTTGAAATTAAATCATATAGTCACTTTGGGAAACAAAAGAGAAGGCTCTCTGAGCATGGCAGACGACGTTATAGCGCCACATGGAAGCCCTCTCCTAGTCTTGAGAATTAGATTTAGGCGTATGAAGATTACGTTCCTTCCCACAACCTACACAAGATGTGACTCAGCTGGTGTCCCTGCAAAGAAAGACAGAAAACTTGACGGCAGTTGCCGCTCTATCACAACAAGCCCATGTGCAAACAACTCTCAGATTTGTAACCTAAATGTTTTCCAGTATGGCCGTGCGGTTAAAGGCGCTGCAGTCTGGAACCGCAAGACCGCTACGGTCGCAGGTTCGAATCCTGCCTCGGGCATGGATGTTTGTGATGTCCTTAGGTTAGTTAGGTTTAACTAGTTCTAAGTTCTAGGGGACTAATGACCTCAGCAGTTGAGTCCCATAGTGCTCAGAGCCATTTGAACCATTTTTGTTTTCCAGTACACGAAAGAAAGACATGTCTTCGGATGTTCATGACATTATGACAGAGCAAGCCACCCACAGCGTATGTGCAGCTAAACTAGTCGTCTTTTATGAATGGATACAGAAGTAGAGACCGCGAAGAATACTGTGCCCGGTAGATGAGCAGATGGCAGGGCACACGTTGGCAGAGCGATAGTGATGGGGGCTGCGGGCAGGCGCTGTAGGGGGAACGCCAGAGTGGAAGTGTCGCTCTAAGCTGAAGCTTACACTCATATTTTCTGTAAATACACTGAAGCGGCGAAGAAACAGGATCTGTATTCAAATACAGAGGTATGTAAACAGGCAGAATACAGCGCTGCGGTCGGCAACGCCTGTATAAGACAAGTGTCTGGCGCAGTTCTTAGATCAGTTACTGCTGCTATATTGGCAGGTTATCAAGATTTAAGTGAGTTTGAACGTGGTGTTATAGTGGGCGTACTAGCGGTGGGACACAGCATCTCCGAAGTAGCGCTGAAGTGCGGATTTTCCCGTACGACCATTTCATGAGAGTACCACGAATATCAGGAATCAGGTGAAACATCAGATCTTCGACACTGCTGCGGCCGGGACAAGATCCTGCAAGAACGGGACAAACGACGATTGAAGAGAACCGTTGAACGTGACAGAAGTGTAACCCTTCCGTATATTGCTACAGATTTCAACGCTGGGAGATCAACAAGTATCAGCGTGTGAAACATTCAACGATACATCAACGACATGGGCTTTCGGAGCCGAAAGCCCCCTCGTGTACCCCTGATGGCTGCACGACACAAAGCTTTACTCCTCGCCTTGGCCGGTCAACACTGGGCTGTTGATGACTGGATACATGTTGCCTTGCCGGACGAGTCTCGTTTCAAACTGTATCGAGCGGAAAGACTTGTACGAGTATGGAGGCAACCTAATGAATCCATGGAGCCTAATTGTCAGCAGGGGACTGTTCAAGTTGGTGGAAGTTCTGTAATTGTGTGAGGCGTGTGCAGCAGTTCGAGGGAAATAAGACCCCCGATACGTCTAGATACGACTTTGGTAGGTGACACGTACGTAAGTATCGTGTCTGATCACCTGCATTCATTCATGTCCAGTGTGCATTACGAAGGACTTGGGAAATTACACCAGGACAATTTATCACCCCACACTAGCTACAGAGTGGCTCCAGGAATACTCTTCTGAACTTAAACACATCCGCTGGCCACCAAACTCCCCAGACATGAACATTATTGAGCATATCTAGGGTGCCTTGCAACGTGCTGTTCAGAAGACATCTCCACCCCCTCGTACTCTTACTGATTTTTGGTCGGCCCTGCAGGGTTCATGTTGCCAGTGCCCTTCAGCACTAATTCAAACATTAGTCGAGCCCATGGCACGTCGTGTTGCGACACTTCTACGTACTCGTGGAGGCCTTACACATTATTAGGCAGGCGTACCAGTTTATTTGGCTCTTCAGTGGGACCCCTCCACACCCAGATTTTCGTATTGACCATTCAAAAAGATATGTCGCCTTTTCTTTGGTTCATATTGAAAATAATGCCGCCCAATACGCAGTGATTTATTTTCTCCTGGCTTGTTAGCCATTTGTAACTTGAAGTGGAGTGTCACGAGTGGCGAATTGGAGGATAACCTACACATTTCTCTTGTTATCAGGTTAAAATTCGCTTCTTTACCCAAAACACAGTTGAGTTTACACAGTATTACCTCACGTGTTGTGCAGATGCAAACGCAAGAGAATTCTGAAGAGTAGTTTATGAAGTTTATTAAGTGAGGAACTGAGTGAAAGTAAGGTCAGTATCTTAAGAAAAAGCACATCCTCAATACAAGATAAATGTGTAGTGTTTCCACTTATTTTGTTCGAAAACTCATAGCATTTCTCACTTCTCTGTCTGTCGATGGCCCTCAAAAATTACATTCTTCTGTCGAAAAAGTATGTAGTTAGTGGGATAACGCGGTAGATGAAAATATGTCACTGCGCATCGACCATGGTATCCTCCACAGGCCCGTCCCCCTACACAACTTGCGGCTGGGCTACAGATCCTGCGTAGTTCCATTTTCTTATGTCGTGCAGAGCTTCCCACATTCTGAGTCGTCCTGGTCATACAGATGTAGTAACCAAGAAAAATCTTATTTACCACACAATGATGAAAAAAAAGTTCTAATGATTTGAGTCTTCACCGAGCTGACACATAAATCTTTCGGAATGTCAACAGCGCTGGATTAGCCGAGCGGTCTAAGGCGCTGCACTCATGGACTGTGCGGCTGGTCCCGGAAGAGATTTGAGTCCTCTCGGGCATGGGTGTGTGTGTTTGTCCTTAGGATAGTTTCGGTTAAGTAATGTGCAAGCTTAGGGACTGATGACCTTAGCAGTTAAGTCCCATAAGATTTTACACACATTTTAACATTTTTTGGAATGTCAACAATAAACGAAATGTTCAAAACAGCTGAATATACAAACGTACGTCAAGAATATGTGTACCAACAATATTTAAAAAATCTTACTTATAAAGTCGGTGAAATTAGAAAAATTCACTGCACTTTTTGATCACACCTCTTATACCGCGTAAAGATCTTCAGAATAATGATACTTACAGTGGAATATAGTCGTTTCTCCCTAAACGTAATAAGCTAATGAAATGAAAGAGGAAAGTACCCTCTGCCACGCACTGTGCGCTGCAGAGTATTTAGGTAGATTTATTTGCATACACTTTGCGTTATAGTTTAGAAATAATGGTTTTGTTGAAAGTCTGTGAAAATTTAAAGAATTGTGTAGAGAAGACTACTCTAATTTTTCTCAAAAAATTAATAATTACTTTTATCAGAATTATATAAGCTTCTATGTTCTTCACTTTATAACGTTTAAAGTTTCTACGTATCTTTTTCTCTTATTCTTCCAAATGCAAGTGCCGTAAACAGCAGGAAAATGAACGTCGAGAACCTTTCCATGTATTTCCAGCTTGTTTGTTTGAGCCCGCGGACTTAATTTTGTGTCTGTGTTATGAGTTAATGTGCTTGACTACCCGGCCCTAGCCTGTCGAAGGTAGGAAGTAGGACTGAAATTTAACGTCCTTTGGGTCATTAGATACGAAACATAAGCTCAGACTGGAGACGGAGAGACGCTGATCTCTTTTTGAATGTATTTCATATGCCCTTGTCGTAAGTCCATTTAGGGCGGTTGCGCAGGTACTTTAAACCGAATAAGGTGAAGGACTAAATAGATAATAGAAATCTGGTGAAGGTAATTGTTGCATAGCAGCCGTCTCTACAGAATCGTCAAGATTTCAGGATGATGGGAAAGTAATTATGTCAAAATTAATACTCAGCAAACCACTGTGAAACTCGGGTACTGCCCATTGTACTACGTATTAACATTTCTCAGAGCTCAGTCGCGTATGGACCTCGTAGGTGAACTATATTAGTTTCATCTTGTCTTTGCTGTTCCTACGTAGGAGAAATCAGAACGAACGTTGCTCGATCCTTCAACACAGGTTCTCTCTTGATAGCGTCTATCGTAGTGCGTCTGTCATCAAGCATCAAACTATTTCATCATTTTAGTGGCACTCTCCCGTGAGAGAAACAAGTTTATGACTATTTGCGCTATCATTCCTTGTATGCCTGAAATATCTTCGGGCAAACCTATGCATACACTTGAACAGTTTCTTAAGAATATTCGCATGAGTGTTTGTAATTATTTCTTTTCTAGTTTCACAGCATTTTTCCAGCACCTTAACGCTAAACTGCGTACTATGCATATTTATTCATCCCATTTCAAATCCCTGTAAATTGTTACTGCTATGTATTTGTTTGGGCTGCTTATTTCCAATTGTGACATATTGAAGTCATAGGATACTACTTTCTGACCATTCGAAGCAAGTAGCCAATCTCTGTGACACCTACAAATATCATAAAATCTAATTCACTATATGTACACAATTTTGAGGCAGTACACTATAGATATCTGCCTCATCTACATCTGTGTTTACTATTACTGTAGTGTACTAGGTCTTTAACAAACAACATGAACAGCAAGGCTTCGAACAGACTTCCCTGAGCCACGCCTTATTTCATTCGATGACTGTCCAAGCAAGACAACATGCTACGTCCTCCCTCAAGAAATCCAAAATCCAGTTATACATTTCGTTTGCTCTTACAGAATACTAACGCAGTGCCTTGACCATTGCTCCATCTCGGTCTGTTTTGCCTACTGAACTATTTACTTTTCATTATCTAATGTTACTGTGATTTTCAGTTAATTATTTACTCCACATATTTCAATTTACTGTGAAAATTATCTATAAATGACGTTGAATAAGTTTTGCACAATCGTGTCTAATTTTTATTTTTTATTTTTTGCAGGACGAAAATGAAATTTTTTGTCAACATACTTGGAAAATTTAGCTATACATTGAGCCTACTCAATGTAGCCTCCACCAGCTGTGATGTATCTGGCCCAACGCTCTTTCCATGATGTAAATGCACTTTGAGTAAAATTCTGGGGATTGACTTTTACACCATCGCTTGACAGAGGAAACGGGGTCTTTCGCACTACCATATGTTGTACCACTCAGGCGGGCCTTCAGACGAACAAAGAGGTAAAAATCAGACAGAGAAAAGTCCAGACTGTAGGGAGGATGAGGAAAAATTTTCCACCCCATTTTCCGGATATTCTCCTCGTCATATTGGCGGTAAGGGGATCGGCATTGACAAGATGTAGTCTGATGAACTGACCCTGAAGCTGTGGTCTGTGGGTCTTGATGGCACGTTGCAGCTTGTCCACTGACAAACACTAACGGTCCCGGTTAATTGTGGAGCCAGGTTCCAAAAAGTCAATGAAAATGACACCACACTGATACCAGAAGAAGGAGGCCATCACCTTTCGGCCTGCTGTTCGTTAAAGTCTTGATTTCTTCATCTGAGGGGAACCCAGATGACGCCACTCCATGGACTGGATTTTGCTCTCAGGATCAGATAAAACCAACCATGTTTCATCCTCATCGTTTTCATTCCTCTTGTCAATAATCTAGGCACCCAATGTGCACAGATTTTTCTATACCCTAGTGACTGTACCAGTGGTACCACACTACCTAATGCCAAACGAGTCATTTCAGCAAGTTGTCGTGTCGTCCCACATCTTCATTGTGGATGATTTGATCAATGGTCTCCTTATTCACATCACACATTGCCGTCGATGGTGTACCGGATCGTGGACTGTCCAGTACAAAGAAATCACCTCCTTCAAACCTTGCAACCACCGCTGGATACTGCTACGATCCGATGTGTCCTCTCTATAAACAGGAAGCAACTTCCTGTGAATCGATGTGGCAGAGTCATCGTCTGTCTTGAAAAGCAACTCCATCACCGACTTTTGTTGCAACCCGACATCTACTTCACGGTCCATTACGGCTCACCCGTAATTAATAGAAAATACTTTTACATACCAACTTGTAGCAAAATGTTCGAAGTATGTCAACAAAAAATTTCATTCTCCTCCTGCAAAATACAAAAAAATTAGAGACTACTGAGAAAACTTTTTGGACGCCCTTTGTATAATACGTTAGAGACTGAAGTTGCAGTAAAGCATCCAGTGAGGAACTAATTGCTTTGCTTTTGTTTCGATCTCCTTTCTATTCTTTTTTTTCCATTTTCAACTCATTTGTGGTATCTATATGTGTTCTTGCAGACCTCCACTGCGAAATTCATCACACGTAAGGCAAACCTAACACTAGTGAAAGAGACGAATCGTTCTGCTCGCCGTGAACTGGGTGCCATTTCAAAACAGATGTTTTATCTGCACATAGGGATTTGCCCCGTGGGCAGTTTCATAGATATCGTTTTGGACAACGTTACACCGTCAGGGCTTGGAAAGGCTTGAACTTTGTGACTTTGATTTTATTAGTGCAGTTGAAGTGATTTCAGCCTCAGAAGAGTGACATTTCCTCAATGGAAACGGCCGCACTACACAAAATACGAGATCTTCACACGGTTAAGGGAAACGCCACTGTGCTGTTACCAAGGGTGATCTATGACCAGAGGACTTATAGCCTGTTGAGTGAACCAAGCCCCCGGAAGACTGTTAAAGACCCCACAGGGAAAGTAGAAAGTCAAACGTCAACATTCTTGAATTCTTCTTCCCTTCCTGAAGGAGTTGGGAAAAGGCTAAGACCTCGCAGCTCTTTTTCACCAAGGTTCCATGGTATTTACAGATATCTTCCATTACGTTCTAATATCAGCAATATCGTGTCTCAGAAGTGTAACTTAATTGGACATCTTGCATCTGAGATCTTATGTGGGGCAGTCCTCGCATCATATTCGCAGCTCTGATGACCTTATTAATAGACTAAAGTCACATTAACTCACTGAGCCCGACTTACTAGTTAGCTTTGATGTCGTCCCACTCTTGTCTAGAGTCCCCCTCATGGATTCATAATCGTCCATCACCAGTATGTTCGAAACCGACATAACAGCGCTATTTCATCATGCCCTTTCCACAACCCACTTGTTATTCAAGAATGAATATTTTGAACAAGTTGACAGTGTTGCCATAAGTTGTCCTCTTCACTCTGGTAGTAAATTTTTTATGGGAGACTGAGGAGAGGGCACTGGATCTAGCCGAATTTAAACCAAAAGTCTTCTGGCGATATGTAGATGATACTTTTGTAATGTGGCCCCACGGTGAGGACGAAATGTCATGCTTTCTGCAGCACCTGAATTCAATCCACGAGACTATTAAATTTACGGTGAAAGTGGAGAAGAGCGGTCATCTTAGACAGTCGGAAAGTGGGTGGATTATTGGGGCATTCTGCTTACCGTAATCCCACACATACAGACCTGGCTGTCATTGCCCCTAACAAACCATGGGCGTCCTTCGAACGTTGGTGACTGAAACCATGTTTTATTTTATGAAGACAGCTTTGAAAAGGGGTTGGAACCCTACAGTCTGTGTACAAAGATAATGGATATTCATCGCATCAGATCTGAACATTATTAAGGAGGTAGGAACATGACCACCCAAAAGATCAAGAGGAGAAGGGGCGAATCAAGTCCAGGGCCCGGCAATATTTCATCGAAATTAGGCAGGATCTTAACATTATTTCAGAGTAATCTTCCACCCACCTACAAACACCTGTGCTCTTTTCGGTTTGGCAAAAAACAATCTGTTTCTGCGGAGGGCTGGGATCTACAGAATACCATGCCAGTCTTTGCAACGCCTATGTTGGTCAGCATAGTGCTTGAAAGATGCGTTGAACATGATTGCCACTCTCGCTTATCACAGCCCTGTAAATCAGCCACAGTCGAGCAGTGTACGTCCGTATGATATTCCATGGATTATTCCGCCTCGGAAATCTTGGCGACGACGACATCTTTCAGGTATTCCGTTATTAAGGAGTCGTGGAAATGCGTTTAGTGCAAGATCTTATTAATCGTGATGGCTGCTTTCAACTGGATAAGGCGTAGGGCCCAGTGATTTAATATCTGCAGAAAGAAAGCGTTTTATGGCTACTGACACCTTCAACGGCGGTTAATTTTATCAATTCCACACCTAAATTGGAACTCCGTATCACCATTATGCATCTGCCTGCACAGTATACAGGGTGATTCACGAAAATAGGAAAATATTTTTATGTGTTATTCTACAAGTGAAACTAAAGAAATAAGTTCATATAGACATAGGTCCGCAAGTGTTTACTTACAGGGTTACAGCTAATAAAAGATTTTGCCTGAAATTTAGCAACTTCGCTAGTATAAAGCCTTCACAAAACTGTACGAAGTTAAAGTAAAGCAAGATTTCCATTTATTTGTTGTTAATGATATGCTGAATCTAATAACACATGTCCCAGACGAGTATCTGCAGTAGTTTTCCAGAACATCCAGGGAAGCTAAGAAGTAATTTCGTAAGATTTTTAATTTATTAACTACTTGGCCCAATTTATTTTTTAAATCACAGACAATTGCACGACGTTTTACACAGTAGTTGTAGAGAATTTAATTTTGGAAAAATGATGGTAATAACTCCTCAACTGAATGTGTCAGTTAATCTGCTTTTATTAATACCATAGCATACGTGAATTTATGTTAAACCGGAAAAAACCAAAGCTCATTGTTGAGGAAGTTCTACAGCATACATACAATTTCACAATACATTCACAATAAATGTTCAGTGTATTTAGTTGCAGAAGAATGAACAGATTTTGTTCCTCATTTCAGTTTCACAGGGTTGTTCTTAATTTCGTCTATTTCATTCACAATGCGAGCAAGTAATACCTCATGTTTATTGACTATCTCCCCGTAAACCACGTCTTCCGTCCATCCCCACACACAAAAGTCCATTGGTGTTAAATCAGGCGATCTGGGCGTGTAGCACCATGACCGGGGAAAATGTTCATTTAAATGTGTAGTAATGGCGTTGGTGAAATGTGGAAGCGCGCCGTCATGTTTAAAATACATTTGCAATGGCAAGTGGGGTATTTTTCGAGCAAGTGTTTTTTTTTTTTTTTTTTTTTTTTTTTTTTTTGAGGAATTGTAAGTACGTCTCGCCAGTTAGACGTCTTGGCAAAATGAAGTTTGTGTTGATTATACCACACCACACATTTATTCTAAATCCTGCTGGAAACTGCGTTGCAGTGTTGCATTTGGGTTTGCTTCAGACCATAAGTGCTCGTTATGTAAACTGTTTGTACCATCTCGAGTAAACTGTCCCTCATCAGTAAATAAAATGTATTTGTGTAACTGCCAATTAGAATTCAACCAGTTTCACAACTCTAAGCAAAGGGCATGATCTCACTGATGTAAATGATGCGCTCTTTGTTTGTGGTAACGACAGATTATCGTACATCAGTATACGCCATACATTACATTGTGAAATGCCTAATCGTTTAGCGATACGTCGTGTACTGGTACCTAGGTTACGTTGAACAATATCCATAATATTCTCATCATCGACTTCACGTATCGAGCGCTCGTACTGATTATGAACGATAGATAGAGAACCTGTCTCCCGTAACATCCGAAATACTCCACTAATGGTTCGTACATTTGGAATACTCCAAGCTGGATAACGTACGCGATATTCGCTAACTGCAGCCGTAGCGTTACATCACATTTGCCATAAATGAACACCATATCGGCGTATTCCTCTGTCGTAAATTTGAGAGGCATCCCTATTTCATAAATAATCTACGAACTACAACAGTTATTATGTGGTTTCACTTACACTGTTGTTATTATGTTCTTTCACTGAACAATACAGAATACTAACTTGATCCTAAGTTAGGAAACGACTGAAACAGCTCACTAACGGTTGGCAACAATAACATAAACGTTTCTACGTTCATAATAGAAAGTAAACAAAGTTATTTGTATAATAATCTTTGCTTCTTTGGATGTTCTGGAAAATTACTGCAGATACACGTCTGGGACGTGTTTTATTAGACTCACCAGACCAATAACAACAAAATAAATGGAAATCGTGCTTCACTTTAACCTCGTACAGTTTTGCGATGGCTTCATATTAGCGAAGTTGATAAATTTCGGGCAAAATCTTTTATTAGCCGTAACTCCATAATTAAACATTTGCGGAGCTATATTTATGTTAACTTTTTTCTTTAGTTTTACTTGTAGAATAAAATAAAAAATATTTGCGTATCTTCGTGAATCACCCTACAGATGAAGCAATATTAGAAGAGGGCATGAAAGTTGACGGAGGTCGCTCATAAAGCGGTTGCCTTTGCTCATCGGTCTCCGTGACAATTTTCGGTAGGCTGTAAAGCTAGCGGTGTGAACAAGCAATCTGTAATGCAACGCACTTACCTGAGGACGGCTAAATGGTTATTAGCTGAAATATCGTGTGAGAAGTCAGTGTTATGCGGCTACAATCCAGAGAATTCATGGGATATTCTTATGGTATAATATTCTTATGGTATTTCAGGTTATTGGCAACTGAAGATACATTCCGGAAAGTCATAAACAAAGTGCAACAACGTGTGACACTGCTGGTTTTTCATGATATTGTTCCTGAATCATCGCTACTCTGGTGGACACTTCCGAGAATTATCTTACGGGCCAACATAATATCCGTCGAGGCATATAGCAACCGTTGGAAATTTTTTATTATTTCCTACAGTCACATCGCAAGTACCACGAAATGTTTGCCGACGAATGGAAAGCGTGGTAGGACCAGACTTCGGGAAAGATTAGTCTGGATTCTGGAGAAATCTAAGAACACCTGAGGTAATATTGACCGTAAGACTTATCTTAGACTGAAGAAAATCAGACCTTGTTTCTAGCATTTGTAAACTGAGACGAGGTTTTTACAATTTTGACTGGAATACGCTTCTAGAAATCATAAAGATTTCATTGACAAAGTGCAAGGTGTAAAAGGTTATCTACACGATGCACTGAACGAATACTAGAATAGGCAGGACGTGAAAAAGGGACATAAATGAGAAGGAGGTGATCGTTGCAGAGTAATCCATGACTATATGCATTTCTATCAATCTATGAAAGACACTACGGTAACATTAGCAAAAGAATATATAATGCTAATGGAAAATGAAAAAAAGAAGTTTAAAGTTAGCCGATGGAACAGTAGTTCTCTGAGAGAAGCCACAGATCTTGGGAGATCAACTGAACGGACTGGACAGTCTTGAAAACAGGTTACAAGGTGATTGTCGATAAAAGGAAAACACGGGCAATGAAATCAAACTAGAATTAAATCAGGCAATTTTGAGGGACCTACTGTAGCATTGTACTGAAACAAACGTGGATGATGAACAATTCTGAAAAGGAGTGTGATGCCACAGAATAATAATTACTAGACATGTGGATGGTAAACTAAAGATTTATTACTGTTGTCAGTTGGAAAGAAAAAAATATAGGGCAGAACTTGACTACAAGAAGGGTCATATGCTGGGCCACGTTCTGAGGTATCAATGATGGTGGACGGGAGTATCGGACCAAAAGCTGTTCAGGGAGACCAAGGTCTGATCACAAGTACTGACCACAAGTAAAACGGTGCAAATCGGTAGAGGTTTCTGTATTTACACAAAGATTAAGAGGCTTGAACAGGATAGACCAGCGTGGAGAGCTGTATCAAACATCCCTGCGGAATGAAAACAACAAGAACAACAACAACAACTACTACTACTACTACTCTAGTGCTAAGACAGTAACAAATGCTCAGACATAAATCTTGCCGATGTATGTCATCGTGTACTGTAGTAGTCTTAGTCGCCAAATGAGGAATGTTAACATGGTTGTACAGTTCTCCAGATGTCTGCTCTTCTTTCTCATCAGAAACTGGGGGTTCCACGTTAGACCCGATTTTCTGTCAGAATTTGTTACGAGGTCTTATCTGATGAGTTAAATTAACTACTGCAGTCCTACCGTGTATGACTTAGAGACGAATCTTCTCAGTCACTATCTCACTATCATATTGTAGATACTGTAGTAGCTGAGAAGAATTCGTGGAGGGTAATATCAAACTAGCCAGAAGATTGATGATCCAAAATGGAAAGTACTTAAACTTAGCATTTTCTGTAAACAATGATTTGTAGGCATTTTTTGTGATACCTCCACATTATTTTGTAATTTTTCTAAGCTCCGTTCAGTTTCATGAACTGTGAAAGTCTTCCATTAGACTCTGTGAGAGTGAAGTTTCCAACCAGGCTACTCACATCTATTCTTGTTTTACCCGTTATTCGGTAATGCAGGAGCCGGGTCTTCAAAGCAGGTTTGTTTTATATTTCGTTGTATTTTATTTCATTTGTAGATGCCGAGGTAGTTCTTTATGTTCCTTAATTCTGTATATTTTCCTAGCTGTGTTTTTTCTGTTGCTATTACCACGATGTATTGTGGGTATGGGTATCTTGGCATGTTGAAAAAATTTTCAAATGTGTGTGAATTCCTATGGAACCAAACAGCTAAGGTCATCGGTCCCTATTCTTACACACTACTTAAACTAACTTATGTTAAGGACAACAAACACACCCATGCCCGAGGGAGGACTCGAACCTCCGGCGAGAGGGTAGCATGTTGAGGTGGAACGGAATTTTCAGGAAGAGTTACTTAATGTTGTTGCTGGTTCAAAAAAATGGTTCAAATGGCTCTGGGCACAATGGGACTTAACATCAGAGGTCATCAGTCCCCTAGATCTTAGAACTACTTAAACCTAACTAACCTAAGGACATCACACACATCCATGCTCGAGGCAGGATTCGAACCTGCGACCGTAGAGGTCGCGCGGTTCCAGACTGAAGCGCCTAGAACCGCTCTGCCACAACGGCCGGCGTTGTTGCTGGTGTTGAGTCTGTTGTCTCCATATGTGGCAATTTGCTTCAGTAGTCTTTATTCCATGGAGTTTGTCGATAGCGTAGCGTGTAGCAGTTGGTTCGTATAGTAGTGTTCCATAAGCGGTCGTTTTGGCAGATAAAGCAAGCTCCTAGAATTCTCCTAATAAACCGAAGTCGGCAGTTTGCCTTCCCTACTGCCAACCTGACGAGCTTGTTCCATTAAATATCGGTTTACAACGTTACGACTAGATATTTATTCGACATGACTGTCGAGCAGCACACTACTAACAGCGTATTCGAAAACTACAGGGTTGCTTTCCCTTCTCAGGTCCATTACTGTACATTTTCCTACATTTAGAACAAGTTCCCATTTATCACACCAAATAGAAATCTGTCATCCTGCATCCTCCTACAGCCACTCAAAAACAACACTTCGCCACCCACTACAGCATCGTCAGCAAACCGTCCCAGACTGCTGTTCGCCCTACGCATCAGAATAGTTTAGGTATACAAAGAACAACAGCGGTCCTTGTAGACATTCTTTTGCGATGTATACACAAGATTTTATATTTTCTGGAATATTAATTCAGTTCAACTTGCCTCATTACACATTCACTCAGCAACGTTTCCAACCAACCCCCTAAAGTTCATTTTCGTTTTTGTTTCAGTTAATCGGTAAAGTAGGACCTGGATGTTAAAAATAGGCTTCCAGACGGTTTTAGGCTAGAGAGGCGTCCGGAACCGGATGTGATCGTCTGCAGAGCCGGCAGCCACTGCCGCCGATTACGCCGGGGGACAGACTGCGAACAGCGCAGCGAGTACAAAACCTTGTAGGCCCATTATCAGCTTTCAAGGGGGAACCGCGTAAAACCTCTGAAATATTTATTCAATTGCTCCTCTGGCGGCGCCGGAGGGGAGGAAAGAAGGACTCGAGCGACTGGTCCTTGCTGACACGCGCTTAGTGCCGAGTTCCGCCCTCGTTCGCCTTCTCGCTCATCCCCTGCGAGCCGCCGGGGAGACAGCGAAGTCTCTCACACGAGAGCGACGGTAGGTAAACAAGTGCGCTGCACTGGATGGAATGAAATACGCCGTACCCGAGCTACAGAGGCTTAAATCCTTTTAGTTCAAGTGCGGGAACTTGCAACTTGTGACTTGATTTTATTTATTAACGCATATGCCAAGGGACGAATACAATCTGAGTGTAACGCACCTTAAATGCACAGGTACGATTTCGGTTATACAGCAGAGGTGTCGATTCCATTTTAAGCGCAATATTTCGACGACCGCAGTTTTCTTCTCCAGGAAATCCGAGCTCTGTTAGGCGTATTCGCTGCCTTGACTGGAGAGAGTGAAGTATTTGTCGGTGTCGCTTCTCTGTCTATTGCTATGTGCAAGAACAGAAACAAAGTCGGTTGTCTGCGTGCCGACTCAATACGCTGTCCAGCGCAGTTACACACGCCCGTGAGTGTACACAGAGAACACTGGTCAGCCTGCTAGTGAAGGTTCAGTTGCGCCATTATGGACAGAACGTCAAGATCGCTCCATTAGCTCTGTATTCTCTCTCACACACTTTTTACAGAAACTATTCATCGAAAAAAATTGAGTTTTACATTACGTTTAGCGTTATATGTCAGCGTCACGATGAAGTTCCCAAAATTTCGGTAATGGTCATACTTGTTCTAATATTCTAAATGAAGTAAGTCGCTGCGCGAAATTCGAAAAAGTTTGCGATGAAAAATATAGGTCGCAATGATTTTTCGCTTGGTGCGTATTACACAATATTTTGCTGTGAATGAAATTTAGATAAGATATTGAATTTTCCTTTAGAGTTGGGACGAGGTCTCTACCTGTGTTCAATGTTGAGGAAATGGAATTATGTAACTAGTACACTTCTGACAGCACGTGCACGAGAAAATCCTTTCGTAAGTTTCCATTGCAGCATTTCACTGTTAAAAATACGGTGGATTACAGGACTGTACCAGAACTGCAAAATAATTGGAGATTTATATTTTTCTGGATTGTTAACCATTTTTCATTTGAAGAAGCTTCATCAGTTATGAGGAACAGTTACATTTCCCTTTTCAGTAGGCTTAATTTTGCTTTTTTTGCGAAACCATAGTATAAATTGCATATACTCACCTTGCAGTAGCCTATTGCGACGGAATCCCGAAACAGACTGTTTCATTAAATAACCAATAGCCGTCCATGGTGGTCAATACCTTACAGTAAACCTCAGTACGTCGGTTTGCTGTAATATAACATAAGAAATTTTGTATTTATTTTCATACTGGCAAATCCTCTTTTGAATACCTGTTGAATACTCTTAAAAAATTACAGTTTGAATTAAATAAAAACCATAGCTTCTGCTATACTGCCGTAGATGAGAAAGTTCCGCATGTTAACCATATGGAAAAACACTATCCTCTTTGCGTGCTATCATTTGTCAAAATGTCATATCGATATTTCGAACAGTTTAGAAGATATGAGGTACGTTATGAGTATTTCATTCTCGCGCTTATGTGGTAGGAAGTGTACTAGCTACTCGAGACTGGAGACAGACAGAGACGTGGTCCCAAGCCTAAAAACGAATTCAAATTCTTAGCTAAATTTCATTCGCAACAACATACGATGTAACATGCACCAAAAGCAAAATCACAGCGATCCATATTTTCCATTGCATACTTTTTCGAACTCAGTGCAGCGACTTACTTCATTGAGAATATCAGAATAAGTATGACCATTATCGAAATATTGGAAACTTTACCATAAAGATTTTTTTTTACTGGATAGTTTCTGTAAAATCGTGTGAGAAAGACTGCAGGGCGTGCGTCTCGATTCTGTCAGTGCAGCGCATCGCTAACTGGCGCGCCAAAAGCGCGCAAAGAATATTTCGTTCTTTCCGGCTCGATGGCATGTGTGTGGCTGTGTCGGTCGGTGCTTCCACCCGGCTGCCATTATGTGCTGATTTATTAGATGACAAGGGGGTATTTTCCGCGCTGCTTCACGTTACCTCGCGCTGGACCCACCTGCGCACGTAGCCCGCTTTCTTTCTGTGTGCAGACTAACTTTAGATTCGGCACCCAGCGTCCGCTATCCTCTTTGATGTTCATTAGTTTGCCACCATCCCACTACTCCATGAAATTCACATTCTCTGTTTAAAGCTAATTTCACAAGATCTCCTCCAAATGTGATGTCATTTTCACATTACAAGCAAACTCGGCTACCGCAGGAACTGCTGTCGCCTTTCGTTGAGGTTCGATGCAGGTCTCTCTCGCACGGGTAACAACTCTCAAGACTTCGTCCACATGTGAAGTCATTTTCGCACCACACACAATGTCGAAGATTTATAAAATCATGCCATTCTCGATACGACTTATTATAATTGTTATTATAATTAAACGTCACATTATCGACTGTTGAAGTTTTTATGAGAGCCAAGTTACAGCACTGAATGTAGAATTCAGTACCGTCGTCTTGGTGTAATGGTTCTAATTGTGTAATAATGACGTAGCAGACAGTTTGTTAGCATCTTGCCATTCCAAATGTTTTCCCATTTCTAAAAGATACCGTGACTACCTCACTAATTTAATAGAACTATTTTCCATAATATTCGATGTTACCCACATAGAAGAGAGCTCTCTCAGGGGTGAGCTGTCACTGTCAATTATTTACAAATGAAGCATGAAACACGTAAATGCGATTAAATATTAAAAATCACCCTTGTCCTTGGTTAACCAGACTGGCAGTCGCAATAAAAAAAAAAGACTGACACATTTGGAAAAGAATGAAAAGATAACTTATTATCATACATTTACAAGGTATAAAG